>NC_087202.1:97995484-98002984 GCF_015104395.2 Macrobrachium nipponense
CACTTTTTCGGAAATTGTCTTAGAACAGTCGTTTCTGACTTTGCAATTGAATGTTGGCCTATCGTCTCACTGTCTTACTATTGGGCTTGCTGTAATTTCTACTTCCCACTGCACTTTTTCTTTTCTTTTATTATAAAAATAACAATGTCTCTATGTACATTATTATATACAATCAGTCAATAGTGTGAACATTTGGCAAATTTATGATTACATGTGAACACAAAAGAATCGTAATGACTTTTAAGTACTACAATTATGTACAAAATCAAATATACAAATGCTACCACAAGGTACTGAAAAAGTATCAATATATAAACAAAACCCAAAGGTCGATGACATCGTAACTGTTACTCAGCTGCCAGAAAATACAAAAACAGAACTTGCACTTGGTTTTCCAGCTCCCGATGAACCTCGTGTCCAGCATTGCTCTCCACAGCCCTCTCTCCGTCTCCCGTTCACTCCATATTCGAGTTGTAGACTAACACATTAGCTTAAAGAACGCAGTGCCCATTAGCATCTCGTAAGTACCACCTCCCTCCAGTAATCTTTTGAATCATGGTGACAGTTTAATCCCATAGTTAACCTCGGCCATAAACCTCAAAGCGAACTACCGTGGGCAGTCAGGGTTCTTTGCAGTGGTGCCAATATAGGACTAGCAAAACAAGTTCCCCTCTCATCAGTGAAAAAATCTTCTATACTTCCTTCCTAAAATTGTCTTGAGTCTCACAAAAAAACTCAGATGCAAGTTCTCATTTAGTTGAGTGTACTTTTATGACTTTTTATCCTGCAGCTGCTTTATTACTCATTCCTTTGGAGCTGCGTCCTCTGTGTATGTTCTATACTGACTTCGTCAGCTGAAAAGTCTTCCCTTCTTATTGAAAACCGATTACCTTATCTTTTTGTTCATTTTTTAATCCAAATTCGAATATATTGTGTACGATGTTGAGCCGTGTTTAGTTTTCTGTCTCCTCCATTCTGACCCTTAGCCTCTGAAAAAACAATTGACCAAAAAAATTATACTTTTCCTTGTGGTAGTTCGAAATAAGAGATTTCTAACTTTTCCCACCGAAACGAACTTGCCGGACGTTCGATGCATGTAGGGAGAAATGGCTGATGCATTTTGATAACAGAAACAACTTGAAGATGTAAAATGCCCATCAGATATTCGGGATTTCTGGAAGTGACTCGCTTTTTCTGGGTATTTGTGATTTTACTGTTGATCTGTATCGGTAATCTCATATACAGTAAACGATGCACTTAAATCTGTAATACACTTCAATTTGAAATCTGTGATACTTTGTTCATATGCAGTAAATGGCGCAAATGGATAATTGTACGTATTGCAGTGAATGGCGCAATTGGATGATTCCGATTGTGTCGTATCGAATGTCCAAGATCATCATTAGAGGGGTATGAGTCGGTTATCTATCGGGCCGGGATGCGTTTGAGGGCAATATAGGCTTTCAGCAAAGGCAGGTCTTATGCTTCACAGACCAGTGTAATCCAGTGTCAGAGAGATTCGATCAATTCAACGAGGAAAGTGGTGTGGCAACAATTGTGGCCATAGACGTCAGTGCCATAAGGAGAGAGATGTAAGTTAATGGGGAATTTCAAATTCTCTAGAGTCTGCAGCTAGCGGTAACTACATATACAAGCAGGTACAGGAAAGAGGTGTGGTGGGGAGGGGCAGGGAGGGGGCTGCTGGCCATTATCAGGGGGAAAGTTGAAAATTTCCACCAAACGTTATGAGGCTGTCAGCGGTGCCTTGACGACAGCGTAGACAGAGCAGCTTCAAATAACTTTGTTTATCAGCCCTAAACTTGTTATAACAAGCCAAAAACCGGATGAAGAAAAGTTAAACTACTGTCAAGACGTTTTTATAAAAATGTTTGAATTTTCAGTATATAGCAAGATTAAAAGCCCGTTTTTCTGCTGTAAGTTTCATAGTTGATGTCATTTTAACCGTAATCAGTTCACAGTTTACTTTTCATCTGTAAAGGATTCGACTTCACTATAAACACTACTATTTCATGGAAGTCTATTTTTTTTAACGATTAAACATAGGATAACCTTTAATGTTGTTTCAATTGCAGCAATATTCTCTCTCTCTCTCTCTCTCTCTCTCTCTCTCTCTCTCTCTACCCGTATAGGCAATTACCATAGACCATCGCTCTTCCTCCCATTCCCCCAACTGTCTAGAGTGTACGTCAATACTAAACTAATAAAGTAGAATGCTATTGATGTACCTAATCCAGTTGATGCGCCTTATCGGACGGTCGGAACCTGCGCGGTTGTAGACGCTAGACGTTTCTGTACTTCAGTTGCTTTTATATAAAACCTTTCGACCGAGGCGGAGACATTTCCTGTTTTAAAACATGTTTATAATGTGTTCAAGTGGCGCATAAAATTTTTAAATTTGTTTCATATATCGTATCCAACAAATATGTTTTGTAGTGGCCAGTGATTCGTTATACCGGGCGGCTTTATGAGCACGCAAGCGCTCACACGTGTATATATATATGTGTATGCATGTATGTATATATATATATATATATATATAATATATATATATATATATATATGTAGTGTGTGTGTGTGTGTGTGTGTGTGTGTGTGTGTATTACAGCTTGGCTTCCTGCTATTGGAAATCGTCCCCCTTTCATCGTGAGTTCAAAATAGGGTTGGTTTAACAGGGGGACGGAGGGCTATAACTTATGCGATTTTGGTTTGGGGAATTTGGGGCCCCAGTGAGTTGCAGCAACGTCCAGAGAATATATTTGTTCAATTTTGTCGTTAGGGTGTTATTGGCCGTAGGTTCCGTCGTAGGCTAATTGATCATTTGGGATCAGATTTGGGTAACTTTCTCTGTTGGGCAGCCTCTTGTTGACGGAATACTCTTCGCCTGACTTTGGTCTATTTTGCGCCATTATTGCGTTGATCCTTTCTTCGTCTTCCATTTTGTTGTATTTTGGGTTTATGACCGTTTATTCGTTTTTCATCGAATCTGAGCGAGTTAAGGCGCTTTACTGTTTACGATCTCTTATCAAGCGTCAAAGATACCGAATCATCATGCTGCAACGACATCCAGGTCATAGGCAGAGTGTAACATATTTTTTTTTATTTATAATTGTAAACATATCCAGGAAAATTGACTGCACGAGTAGCCCAGTTGACATTCTTTTAGATCACTTGGTATAGGGACACGTTAATAGGTTGTAGCGCCTCAGTGGCGTGATGGGAATGGTCTTAACCTGCCGCCACGGTGGCCGCGAGTTCGATTCTCGGCCATTCCATTGAGGTGTGAGAGATGAGTATTTCTGGTGATAGAAGTTCACTCTCGAAGTGGTTCGGAAGTCACGCAAAGCCGTTGGTCCCGTTGCTGAATAGCCACTGGTTCCATGCAACGTAAAAACACCATACAAACAAACAATATATACGTTGTTAAAGTTATAAGTCCAAGAACATGAGAGTCGCAGAATGATAGCGTAACATCAGAACTTGGAGCAGAGAGAACGAATCTTTCCATGTATTGATATTTGCGGAGGCTGTCTGTCCGACGGGTCTCTAGTATTCAGACGCAGATGGATTTGATAATGAACACATTACGTAATTTCTGGGTAATTATGTGAATATAATTTTATAGTTAATGTCTCTATTTAGAGTTTATTTCCATTGTAAAATTTCTCAGGCGCCAAACTTTGTCCCACATAAATATTATATATATATATATATATAATATATATATATATATATATATATATATATATATATATGTATGTATGTATGTATGTATGTATGTATGTATGTATGTGTGTGTGTGTGTGTGTGTGTGTGTATTTAAAGGTTTGAAATGAGCTATTGTACCAGTAAAATGTGGGGTCCATAAATAAACATCATAAAATCAATGGCTTATTCACAAAAAAGAAACGTTTCGCACATAATCTCAGTGCATCAACAGTCTATGAAATTAAAGCATATTCATTAAAAATATTATAAAATGACAGTTAACATTACTTATTATATTATTTTTTATAAACATAAAAAATGTAGCGTTAATTTTACTTTTAAAAACTTCACAAGGATTGTGTATATAGTAAAGGATAGACCCAGTACTTAACAACCTGTTAGTAGCTCTATATGTGTGTGTGTGTATATATATATATATATATATATATATATATATATATATATATGTACACGTATATATATATACACATAGAATCTCCTTTTCACTTTTTACCATGTTGTAGGTATATATATATATATATATATATATACACGTATATATATAATACATGCATCAAGTATTTACAAACACTATAACAGGGAGAAATTAAGAACGATATTAATGATCATATCAGTAGAAGATGGATAACATCAGGCAGCAAAAGAATAAAACAACGCAAGTTCTTGTCATATATAAATAATTAAGATCACACAGTGTATGAACTTTATGAACAATGTTCACTAAATAATTGCAACTGAGGAGGGCTTTGGACTTCGGACCAGGTGGTGGCTGGACCCCTTCTCTGAGGTAAACCCGACAGCCCCCAAGCACCACAAGTGTCAGCCTCTAGTTAAAATAAGCTGTGAAATTTGAAATTGAGAGTAAACAGTGACAGCAGGGCAACAGTTGCTACAAAATAGGCAAAGAAGTGAATACACTTGCCTCACCTACAGCATGCAACAAGCTATTATATTCAGAAGGCAAAGTATAGACTTAATAATATTATAAACGCAGTGAGAATTCCGTTATGATCATTTACAGAGAAAATTATATATAAACTTATATAAGATTTCACACGTTAATGTAATGCAAGGCAGAAAACACAAACAATTTTCTCCATGGAAAAAAAGGGCGTTTTTACCACGATTAGATATATGACTATTGACATGATTGTTAGTTATCAGTATCTAAAATGTACCCAGCTTATGAGAGGTCCCTATTAGTTATTATTAGAAATTTCCAGGCCTCCAGGATATCTACAAAGGACATCCACCTGGATATCATGGATATCATCAATAACTCTTAAAGTGAGACTATCTAAATCTTCCTTTCACATGATTGATTGTTAAGAATTTTGATTAATGAAGTGTAAATATGAGTTAGCTATATTATAATTTTTAGGTATATGTATATATATATATATATATATATATATATAGAAATAAATTAAACACATTATCGTGCTTCTCAGTTATCAATAGAATGATCCACAGTAATACCCTTCTTAGGAAGACGAAATGTACATATATGCAAAATTATTTACAGAGCCTAAAGCTTGCTGTGATATTCCCGAAGTAGAGCGAATGGGATATTAAACAGCATATGTAGTTTTAAATTTATTATTATAGTGTCACGGGGAGTATGTGATGAAAATTCAATATATATATATATATATATATATATATATATATATATATATATATATATTTCATCTTTGTTTACACAGTTACTGCAAAGACACCTACATGCCTTCCTTCAATGGGCATGATTTATATATATCATATATATATATATATATATATATATATATATATCTACCATTATCTGTTATATTTACTCTACAAACAGTCCCAAATCAAACTACCTTCATTATTCCACAATTTATTTTAGCATTCAGTGTTCCATCTTTCTGGTTTCTGCTTACCCTACAATCCCAAAATTATTTGCTTTTACTCTCACCTTTTCTAACTCCTTCACTATAGCTGATTCACTAAAGGTAGATTCTTTGGTGAGCCTTATGCCTGCGAGACGTTTGTTGGCGGCTGCTAATTGGCTGGGAGCTGCCAATCAGTGGCTGCCAAACAAACGTCTCGGCAGCATAGGGCTCATCTAAGAATCTACCTTAAGTGAACCAGCTATAGTTTCAGCACTTTGACGTCTGCCAGAATCAACTGTTCCATGCACCATTCGTAATTCATTTTCTTATTCCACTATTTTGCACCAGTGTTATGTTTTCTGTTTTAGAGGATATTAACTAAACTTCGAAACAGCTGCCTCCCTCAGACCCACTTTTACACCAAACCTGCCACCTCCCTGGGTCTATTTTGACACGTTTTGCTTCTAACTTTCAGTCACTGTTTGTAACTTAAGGCCTGTCCACATGAGTGGGCCTGATCGGCGTGCTCCGGGGTTGATGGGCAAATTCTGGTAAACTGTTTGTAACTTAAGGCCTGCCCACACGAGTGGGCCTAATTGCCGTGCTCCGGGGTTGACGGGCAAATTCTGGCGGGCTTACCTGTGAATGTTGTCCACGCGGGTGAGGCGATGGAGAGGTGGGCGTGCCCGACGATGCCAGTACTGTGTTCAGTGCGGTACGATAAACATGGTGCCTACCACAAAGAAGATATTGTGTAGCACGATAATTGCTTTGTGTGTGATGAAAAAGAAGAGAATATGGTGCAAAGAATGGCTCATTAAAAGAAATGTATATGGTTAACGTACGTCTGCCAAGGTCAAAAGCTCAAGCCATTGGGCACCACCATGGTGATTTTGCTACAAGACCCATCGGGCAATTTGACGGTTTGACCGTCAAGTGTGCCCGTTAGAGGGGAGGTCCGCCGATCAGGCAGGGTCGTGTGGACAGGCCTTTAGTCTTCTGTACCAGCCTCAAGTAGTACACTCTTTATCAAGGCAGTTGATCATTACGGGCTCACACACGCTGTTCCTCTCCTGCCAATCCCTCTGTCATATGTTGTACTTTCCAAATAAAAAAAAATTCCTTCCATATACTTCCCCTGGTATACATATGACGTTATACTTTTGCAATTCCGACTACCACAGTCACCTATTGTCTTTTATAAGATATATATATATATATATATATATATATTATATATATATAGATTATATTATATATTGTATGTATGTCTCTATATAACAAAATTGAGAATGAAAGACCATGCCATTTCTTTTACGAACAATATTTATGTTCATAAATGATTGGAGATTCTTATATACTATATACACGTATATATATACTACATATATATATATATATATATATATATATATATATATATATATTATATATAATATACACATATACTATACACACACGTACTGAAGGATACAAAACGAGATCCAAGCAGCATACTGTGTGAGGCCTTTTGGTCGTTGTATGTGTGTGTGTGTGTGTGTGTGTGTGTGTGTGTGATATCTCTGGCGAATAAGTAAGGGCCATTGAAACGGAGTTACGATTGAGATGGAGACCGAGAACCCTTGGCCTACTTGAAGAAGCAATTGCCCCCCACTTGAGAAGAATAGTTGGCTGGGAGATGATGGAAATGCTGTTGGAGATTAGGTAGGAGCCGCGTTGTCTGCCACTTCCAAATGGACGGGCCATTTTGTGTCTCCTGAACAAACACAAGTTGGGGCAAATGTCACTGTAAATGATGCTCGGAGAAACGCAAGCTTCAAATAGTTGGTTCAATCCCAAGAGTTGCTCTCTCTCTCTCTCTCTCTCTCTCTCTCTCTCTCTCTCTCTCTCTCTCTCT
>NC_087202.1:98007984-98020484 GCF_015104395.2 Macrobrachium nipponense
CAGTCTTGATATTTTCGTAAACGAATCTCTCTCTCTCTCTCTCTCTCTCTCTCTCTCTCTCTCTCTCTCTCTCTCTCTCTCTCTCTCTCTCTCATATTATGTTTTTTGGAGAATCCTTGAATTATTTTCACTCATTTATATATATATATATATATATAATATATATATATATATATATATATATATATATATTATTCTAAATTCACCCTCGATCACTCCCAGGAAATACAATTAACACTGAAAAATTTGGCAGTCAGATTTTATATATCCCTAACTAGAATACCTAGTTCTACACAAATACTAGAAAATAAAATAAAATTTACCTTATTCCTGTTGTGGAGAATTTGGAAACCTTGCTTTAGCTTTTTCATAAAAATATTAAGGAATTCAGATTCATTTCTTTCGTGACTTTAGCTTAACAATCGCTACTACAAAATTCTGGTATGGGTCACCAATATTCTAAATTCACCCTCGATCACTTCCAGGAAATACAATTAACACTGAAAAATTTGGCCTTGGCTGGAGGACGAGGGGTCAGAACAAGAAAAAAAACTAAACTTCTCAGGCTTAAGGCCAATTTTACTGAGGAGGGAGGAATTTACATAAAAGCTGGACTCTAGTAGCATTATTTACATGAATTTACAGAGGTCCAGGAACACAAGTTGTTGGGGGGGGGGGGGGTTTGAATCCACCCGAACACGTGGCTGGAGCAATTCAGTCACAGCATTTAGAAATTTGTGCAACAGATCAAGATTGCAAGCTTCAAGGATTTCCAATTCCTACCACAGCCAGGCACAGCGTTTGTCTGCAAATAGAGGACACAGGCATAAGGCTGGGGGGCACACGAGGGCGAACGTTACTCACTACTTTCTTTCAATCAAAAGGCCACTCATGGGGGAATGAAATGACTGGGAAATTTACACAAAGAAAAACTATTTCGTGGCTTACATTCACTAGGGGGATGTTACTAGTATCACAGGGGAGTACAGAATTGAGCCCAGATGGCGGGGGAATGAAA
Organism: Macrobrachium nipponense; assembly: GCF_015104395.2. Taxonomy (NCBI): domain Eukaryota; kingdom Metazoa; phylum Arthropoda; class Malacostraca; order Decapoda; family Palaemonidae; genus Macrobrachium; species Macrobrachium nipponense. The sequence goes on from NC_087202.1 coordinate 98,009,003, forward strand.
ACTGCACAAGTTGCCTTGGAAAAAGGAAATAAAATACAGACAAAGGTAAAAACAATTCCCTGGCTGAAATGGAACTTCCCTTACAGTACCTTATTAATGAGGCTGGTAGTCTTCTCCTTGATGTCTCTGGCACTATGGACTTTAAAATATACTTGAGACTTCCCAAAGCATGGGAAAGCAGGCCGGGGGGGCGGGCGGGGAGGTGGCATCTGGTCAGGGCCAAGAGAGCTGGCCTCTCTGAGGTCTGGTGTTCTGAGGCTGGGCTGCTGTTGTTGTTGTTGGAGATTAATCCAGCCTTGTGCTGGCACTGGGTTCCAGGCCTTTTGAAGTGGTGGCTCTGCATGGGGTAATTCCAAGCACCAATGGGAGAGAGAGAGAGCTTTTTTCAAGAGAAAAGAGAGAATTGAGAGAATGGGTTCTTCCCAAGTGAAAGGGCCAACTTGTATGTAAGGCATAGATGCATTAAACTTGGGTAAAAGACTTAATTTTTCCTTGGTTTTAGCTTAAAATCTCGGACAATATATACTAGCTGACCAACCTGTGGTTGCCCAGAAAAACTCTCCCTCTCCTGTTAAGATAGTTGCTTCAGTCACATTGCCCAGCATTTTTTATATCTTATCTTTCACCACTTTGCACCCTTATTCCCACTGGGACTGAACTTGGCCTTGAAGGGTATCCGGAGTGTGTCTGTTCATCCCAACAGCCTCAAAAACTTTGGATTAGACACTAATATCGATCATTTTTTATATTTTAATTTTCACCCCTTCTCACCCCCATCTTTATCAGGGCTGAACTTGACTTATAGGGCATCTGGAGTGTCATTATTCATCTCAGCAACCTCAAAAGCTATGGATTAGTCATTTAATATCAGTAGTTTTTGGTTATTTTTTTAGATGTCACCACCTTCCCACCTCCTCTTCCTATTAGGCTGAACGTAGTCTGAAAGGACATTGGGATTGTCACTATTCATCTCAGTCACCTCAAAAACTATGGATTAGACTGTATGGATTATCTGTCATTTTCATTTTTTTTTTTTTTTTTTTTTTTTTTTTTGGCGCATGACATCTCCCTTCCTATTTGGGCTGAACTTCGACTTGAAGGGCATCGGGAGTGTCACTGTTCATCTCAGTGATCTTGGACACTAAGGCTTAGACGCTAATATCTGTAATTTTCGGTTATTTTTTTTTTCACCCCTTTCCCACCCCCTCATCACAAACCTCCCTTCCCCTCCCTCTTTGGTGCCAGTGATGTCTTACCCCCACAGTATTCTTTCCCAGATACTAAATTATATGTATGCCAAGTTTGGTTGAAATTGCTCAATGCGTGTCAAAGTGGCCAAATTCTGTCTTATTTTATCTTTAAGTTTGCATGTGTGTCTTTCCATTATCGTCTTGATGTCTCGGGGCTTCTTGGCAATTACACTGGAATCCCAAGAAGTCTGTAGAAGTAATTTTCGAATGATTTTTGTCAGTTGCACTGTAAAGGTCTTGGAGAACGAGTTAAATTGCAGACAATGAATCAACCGGAGACAATGAAATTGCTTATGACTGTGTTTCTGGGGAATACGAGCAATATTCTGTAAAATATATTGGCTATCGGTTGTAGTTGAGTTTTAGATGATTTCATAACACTGTAAATTTCGATGTTATTTGTTTTATGAGTACAATGCATTATATTATTGCTTTTACGAGAGTAAAGACTGGTTTTCATCTAGAAATGTATTGAATTTTTATATATATTATATATATTATATATTAGATAATATAAGATATTAATTATATACTAATTTATATATATATATACCGTGAGGTTTTGGTTCGGAAGTAAATACGGTGTTCTCAGCTGTCGTCAACCTTTGTGGCTTTTGAAATACCAAAAGTTGCAATTTACTTTCATGTGGGCCAAATTCCGAGAAATTTTATGTCGGAAGTCTTTGTTTTTTGTTTGGATCGTTCTTTGTTTAGATTTGGTGCGTCCGTTTATTCCCGATTTTTTCTTTTCTTTTTTTTCTTCATATACTGGCATTCTTATTCTTCTGGGCTTGTTGTGTATGTTAAAGATAATAAGGATGGAAATGTTTTATTAATAAAAACAATTCTCAGTACCAAAGCTGAAACGCGATTGAGCATTTTTCCTCTCTCTCTCTCTCTCTCTCTCTCTCTCTCTCTCTATCTCTCTCTATATATATATATATATATATATATATATATATATATATATGTGTGTGTGTGTGTGTGTGTATGTATGTATGTATGTTGTATAGTATGTATGCTATGTATTTATGTTTATGGAGGGCGCAAACTGTCACAGTTTCTTTTGCTTCTTTTCCAAAATTATATAAGCCCCCTCAACTGAACATGATACAAAGCTCTTTTTTTTTTTTTATTAGACTGGCCGACGTGGTCTGTATTAGGCCATAATATGGGTTAAAGGTTTACACAAGTATATAGATAGAAAACAATCTTGAAAATGCCGTTGCTAGTACAGCAAAGTCACTCATGAGCGCAGTCGCAGTGGCTCACTAAGGTTTTGTAGTTTGTTAATTTATTGTTTGTTTGTTTGTATGGTGTTTTTACGTTGCATGGAACCAGTGGTTACTCAGCAACGGGACCAACGGCTTTACGTGACTTCCGAACCACGTCGAGAGTGAGCTTCTATCACCAGAAATACACATCTCTCACTCCTCAATGGAACGGCCGGGAATCGAAACCGCGACCACCGAGGTGAGAAGTAAACACCAAACCAACCACGCCACCGAGGCGCTTGTTTGTTAATTTAGCCCATGGTTTGGAAGGCATCTTTTCGTCTCTGTCTACTCAGTGGTTTCCAAACTTGACCACACCAAGGACCCCCAGATATGATGAGTTCCAGCCGAGGACCCCAGCCAGTCAAAAGTTATCCTTACCATGCTGGGAAACCCAGTACAACGTAGTACGAATTTGCATATTCCTGCACAAAGTATAAGTAAATGTATAAAATGTCTTCAATTTTTTTATTGCTGTAAGTCAAATACAAAGTAAAATAGGTGAAAACAGCCACATTTTTTTCTGGAGTTAAAATCAATATTAATTTTCTCATTGTGTCAGAGACCCCTTAAGGCCTTCTCCTGGACTCCCAGGGGTCTGCAAACCCCATTTTGGGAACCACTGCTCTACACCGTTAAGCTGTGGTCCTGGAGTGGAAAAAAAAGTAAACTGTAAAAAATTATTTTATATAGCATCATCTTTAGTAGTTGGAAACAAGTCAGGCAACAAAGGAGTTACTTGCTCTGAAAAATAGTGCTGACTCCTCGACTACTATTGTATTGTAATGAGCGAAGAACAACACAGCGTTAACAATGCACTTGCCTAACAACATTCCCCGTGGAATTTTCTTGGTAAGTGCTAAAGTGTTAGCTAATGTCATGCCCTCGGGTTATGGTTGAGTTATTGTTAACATCTTTTGTATGATAACTTTTCCTTGTTGGGAGTGAATAGATCTCAGTTGCTGTTATAGATAAGAGAAAATAATGAATAGTTTGTAGGTGTCTTTATGAGAGAGTGTTTTTTGACCCCTTTGGTAGGGGTACAAGGATACTACCAAAGTAGGTCCTGCGTGTCATGAGAGACGGCTAAGAGGACAGCTGCTGCCTTGCAGTCTTACTGTTTAGTCAAAGGCGAGCCCCACCCCCAATAACTGTGCTTGATGATAGCAAGGGCATGTGGTCGTAAAAACCCCTTTGCCAAACAATAACCCATGCCTGATGCATGCAGTGGGGAAGGCGCAATAGGCAACCGACCTCTTAGTGTAGGGATAACGGTGGGAAAGAAGAAGAGATGGGTGTTTTTATTGCCCTAGATGAAGAGATTTTGTTGGTAGTAACAGTAGTAGAGCTTTATTAGACGAAGATAGAAATGTTATTTTTGTTTTTAGCAAATTCATCGTAGCACCAAATGCACATAAATGTTGTGTTCCATGGCAGTGGTTATTAAGTCGAAGGTGAATGGGAGTAGACAAAAACAGGAATTCGATCTTATCTTTGAATCCCTTTTATATAAAGTGCGCAAATGCTGATTCCTGTTTGTACTGGTAGTACATTTAGGAAGTTTAACAGGAATTGGTAATATTCGTAATAATAAGAGATACAGAATTTCTGCAGATTTTTTACCCAACTTTCGTTAAATCTCTATAGAACATAAATGAAGACCCTATAACCCAGAGAAAGGGGGTGGAGGGGGGTTTGTGGGAGGTAAAGGTCGTGCCCAGGACATGGGCGGTCTGGCCGACTGACGGATGCCTCTGTGGATGATATCAATTTATGGGTATGGGTGAGAGGCGGAGTGGGCGGATACGGAAGAGTGCACGATAGGGCATTTCCGGCCTTTGTGCCCGCTATGCCCAGGAGGAAAAGGGGCACGAGCCACAGTGGCTGAATGCGAAAACAAACGCATGTGTGGGAGAAGCGGAGGAGGAATTTGGCGATGTGATAAATACTTTTTTTTTTTTTAAGGTTTGATTGGAGGGCAATTGGTCTGTTTTAGAGTATTATCAAGGGCGTCAAGTAGCACTCTTTTGAAACAAGGCCCAATAACATACTCTCTCTCTCTCTCTCTCATTTTCTGTGCGATGTGTATCTAATGTAGTCGCATATTAGGTTTCTTCTTATTTTCATTGCTCGTTATATGCGCGTGTTCAGCTACCTTTTTTTATAATGAAAATATGTTATTTTTGACGCCATTTCCTACACAATGAACATATTAGATCGAAGCTTCTATTAGTCTTAAGAAGTACGGACAACCGGTGTGTCATCACTCATCTTCTCTACGGGCTGCTCATGAGCAAGAGCCCGTGCTGGCACAAGGCCAGCTGAATCTAAAGCAACCAATCACTCATCTATCCGCTTGTTGTTATTTGTCCTGGACTAATGTCCGTCACCTGGAAGAACTTCTTTAATAAACATCGGCTCCGTCCAGTTGTTGGGAAAAGCGGAATGTAACAAAGGTGTTTTCCACCACTCATACCCTGTCAATCATAATTGCCTGAAAGTCAATAATTAGTCTAAGCGAGTAACCAACATTTAAGTTGAGGAGATAGGTTATGGATTAATTAGGCTCTTTTCTAAAGCACCGTTCACTTTGGAGAAGAAAGTCCATCACGAGACGAACTCCTCGTTCGACGGGATTCTTTCTTTTGAGGAGAAGGCGTTTTGGTTGTAATGGAGTGGTCGTCCTTCCTCTACATAAAGGATAATCCGACCGATGTCGAACGACCTCTTTGTAGTTCGACGATTATAAAGTTCTTAAATGGAGATGTTACTGGTCTATGTGGATCTCCGAGGGACGAGCAACCTCAACAATATCTAAATTAAATTACTCCGTAGGGTTTCATACCAGAAGTGTCAGAATAAACAGTATTGAAAGAAGCTTTGTTTTTCGCATCACCTCAGCTAGAGAACTATGCATTGTTTATAAGGCATCTTATACTACAGAGATGGAGGTGTAAGTGTCTTACTTTCGAGAAATTGATCTTTTCGTTTGAATACTGCTCTGTTGGGAATACAATCGCCTCGTGTTTTCCTCTTCTTCTTTGAGATGAAATTGTTCGAAATCTTGGTGCAGATTCTGATCTAGATCGTGGCTGAAATGTATCTTATTTTATTATCTTCCGTGTGAGCTCTACTTCAACAGAAAGCATCTGAAATCTCTTTTTCAAGTTTGCGACTTTCTTCGTAATTCTTGCTAGTTGCTCTCTTGGGCGCAGATTCCCAAGTAGTATAAGTAGTGGTGTACCAGGCCCCCCCCCCCCCCCACCCCTTTTTCTTTTTGTTTTATATGTTATGTTTGGTAGGGTTAGAGGCGAAGTACCCCCAAGGAAATTTTCGGTGTGGGAAAAATAATGAGATTATTTTCAAAAAGACTATGATTTGTTTTTAAGATATGGCGTCCCGCTTCTCCCAGGGAAGGAAGGTTCAGGTACTCTGTTATATTTCGGGAATATGCCTCCTGGAGAACAGTGTTGACATTCAGCTCACGTGCCTCGGTGTCACGTTGCCACAAGGCAAAAATGTTTCATTCCCTTTAATGTAAGTCTGAGGAACAGTCGTCCCGCTAGTCAATAAAGCTGGCGCTTTAAAGTTTCAGAGAGGTTATAAAATGCCACTTTGAAGAGCCATGCACCATTGTCCTAGTTTTAAGTTTTAAGGCGTGACGTTGCTGTAATATATATACACATTTATATATGTATGTGTGCGTGCGTGTTTATTTGTGTTTACTTGCTATTAATTTCTAAGAGGTATGTCTGTGCGTCAGGATGCCTGTCGTTTAGGAATTGCCTTGATACTTTACCGTCTGAACAGAATAGCACAATGTGTCCAAACCAGCTGACGTAAGTTGTAAGATTACGCTGTGTTTATGAATTTAATTTAATTATTACCACAGCTTATGCCGCCGGGTTAATGTGTGCAAATAACAGTGATAGAAAATATTATATATTTTTCTATCATGAAATGCACTGACTGTTTGAAAACTCAAATCAGGATATTTTTTAGCGAAATTACCAGCGAACGGTTAGTTTTCAGGTAGAAACTGATGCCACTTAATGTTCTGATGAGAAGAGCCTCTTAAACATTGAGCTGTTATTGATATGCTGAATAATACAAACGTGGACAAATGGCTGTGTAAGCTCACTTTCACATTGCCATTATTTGCACAAGGACGTGTACACAAATACGATTTACACAACTTTGTTGGGCTCTAGGTATGCAGTGAAAGGAAAAATTATATTTCTGCAACAGCCGATTGTTATTGATATATATTATGTCATAATGTTACAAATAATCTTTTATTTAAGATCAAGGACATCTGTTCCTATTAACTGGAACGGTAATTCCTTTGTTGAGTACACCTCAAGATATTTTTATCAGTAGTTACTTTTGACTCTACTATAATCACAACATAAAACCACAACAAAACTCTTCGTGCCTTCAAGTTGAGAAATTACCACTTTATTCCTTTATTCAGAGTTAGTATAGCATTATGGATATGGCTTGTCAGCAGTGTATCGAACTGAAATGGTTTCTTGAGCTTTGTCGATAACCAACTCTATTGGAGGTCTTGGTTCATGCCCCATATTCATATCGGGGTGAGAATGTCCCATAATCAATGTTAAATTCGTTATGTTAGTTGTCATATTTTGTGTGTGTTTCATTCCATTTTTATAAGTAACTTAAATGTTTTCAGTCTTGTTTCTTCCTTGATAATATCGGTGTCATTACCCGTCGTTCTCCATCCTCACGTTTCCGAACTTATTCTCGACTTGAACGAGAAAATTTACCTCGTTAAACAACCAAAGGAAGCAAAGTATAGTTTATTTTAGCCAAAATCGTTTAAATGACAGGGCGCGAAGCCCTTCATTACCACCAAATCAGAAGAAGGAATATAATTTTATTGGATTTGGACCAGAATGGTGAGAGAGACCAGATCATTAGTTTTGGTGCTGACTTACAATTTGTTATTCGTGAGATGTAAATGACCTGATGTAAGGTAAAAATGACTAAATCCCGGTGTACTTATATGATTTTCGTATAAATTTTGGAAAGGTAAAACTTTGTACGAAACTGTCAATTAGGAAATTTAAATCTAATGTTGTGTGATTCACTTTTTCCAGTTTCGTACAAGAGATATACACTGGGACTTGGAATAATTATAAAGAAAAAAGAAGTTATAAGGATTAAGTTTGCACTAACATCACATGTAGAAAGGATTAATGCAGGTGGATCTTTTAAATATTTAGGAGGAAGGATATCCAGGACAGGTTCATTTGAGCTGGAATTTATCGAAGTTAAAAAGGCAAATTAAACAGTGGGCAGGCTGGGAAAGATTTTGATATTAAACTGTTGACACTGCATACGAAAGTAAGGTTATACAGTGGTACGATCAGTCTTGCTATATTAAAGTCAATCATGAGAAGACAGTAAAACTGTATCTAATATATTCTGTAGCTTGAGAATGAACCTTCAAGAAGAATATTAGAAGTCAGAATGCAAAACAGAATTAGAAATTGCACCATAAGGAAATAACGGAGGTTCCATTAGTAGACTAGATGACATGAAGGAGAGGTGCGGGTGGCTTATGTCATTCTAACAACCCCTTGTAGTATTGCACGGGTTATTTATTGTCAGCTGGTTTCCTGTGGGCTTTAGAAGAGTTGGAAAACTCACACACAAAATAAGATGAGACTTATGGAAGATGAAGCACAGAAAAGACACGTGTGGCAGAACTTCTTAGAAACTCTTTTGCGTCTTGTGGTATTTTTTTTTTTTTTGTCTGGATGGCGATTGGCCAATTAAAAATTTTAAATTTATTATGATGGCCAGTCTTCTTATCGAGTTATGATGTTCCATTGTAGTCTTTTTTTTTCTTATGATATATATATATAATATATATAGATATATATATATATATATATATATATATATATATATATATATATATATATATATATGTGTGTGTGTGTGTGTGTGTGTGTGTGTGTGTGTGTGTGTGTGTGTGTGTAATAGAAAGACTTGTTAATTGTACGTTATAAACCAGTTCTCCAAATTTTGAAGTTTTCCTGCTTTTCATAGGGATCCTAAGTATTTGAAGCCTTCATTCAGACTAGTTTGAAAAAAGTCCAGTTAGTGCAAATGAAACAAACCTGTTTCAACCGAGGTTGTGCTCTCAGATTGAGTCGGTCTTATGCCAATACGGATTGTTGGTGGTTGCATAAGCAACCAGTAAGAAAGAGAAGAGAAGAGGTCCACGGTCTTTGTACAGGAAGTATTGTTCCCAGTAGTTCAGAGCCCATCCCATTCCTAACCGACAGGACTTTTGTGAATGGCTGCATCCTTTGACGACCACTTGGCATGCAAAAGTAATTGGAAAATTGTGGTAATTTTATGCAATGTAGTTCTTGTGATTCATATGTGTCATTTGAAGTTGGGCAGGTCTTTGTCATGGCGTAAGATTGCCGTCAGCGTTTTAGTGTCAATTACCAATTGTTACAGATTGGAGAAGCGACGAAATGTACTAGTTGATGGCAGTGAAACCTTTGGGTTATATCATTTTATTCACTTATCTGGTGTAGAAGGGGCTTTGGGTGATGAAGTAAAGGGAAATTTAAAAATGAAGTTCCTGTAATGTCAGGAAGGTAAGTGGGGAGGAAATCATCAGCTTTGTTTAAGAGATTGTTTAAGAGGCCTAATATTTAGAGGTAATGGAATCCATCTGCGAAAAATTCAGATGTTACAATGTAATTGGACCGTTCTTTACCGATGGTTGGTACCCATGAGGCTGTTATGTACGTAAATAATAGATGATTCATCTGTAGATCTAATTATAACGAGATAATGTGCTTAAAAAATCTTGCTACTGGTGTAGTTTTTGTTCAGTTGCATCATTATTTCTTTTATACAAGTGAAATTAAAATGAACCCTCCATGTGTATAATCGCCCACCTTGACGACAACGGAGTGATGGTAATTCACTCTCTGTGAATCTATTGGTTTCAAATCAGTTATATATTCATTACAGAGTAATCGGATGCTTCCTGGTAGTCTTTGAGTAGAAATAACACGCATGACTGGCACAATCCAGTTATGCATTCTACCACTGTCTACAACCGCGAACTTACGAAGGTAAAAGGTTGTAAGAATATACGTGCCTGTGACGGACGGTTTCCCTGTGTGATGTGGTGGTGTAAGAACATACACACTCGTGTGATGTGATGGAAGTTTGTCCTTTGTTGTGCGGTGTAAAAACTTATATGCTCGTCGGATGGACGTTTGCCCTGTGTGAGGTGGTGGTGTAAGAACATACACACTCGTGTGATGGAAGTTTTTCCTTTGTTGTGTGGTGAAAGGTGATAAACAAACGTCGTATATTTTGACCGTCAAGCGTCAAGACAGAGGCGTAATAGGGCGTAGTAGAATTTATGAAGGGCGTATATGCAAGGTGCGTGCACACCTTGAATCTATGATCAATACACCGTTCAGGCAGCAGCCGTGCAACTTGACTCTCCTCTCTCTCTCTCTCTCTCTCTCTCTCTCTCTTCTCGTGATGAGATAGCACTCTGTTTAATATTGTTAATAAGCAGTTCTCGGGAATGGCTTTATGATTTTTTTTATTCACGTACACGTTTACTTATTTGCCCTTTGACCTGGCCTGTTGATTTTTTCCCCTAGGTTAGTTGTTAGTAACAGGTTGCTTAAGACGTGTTTATGTTGAATTGTTTATTATATTATAGTGGTATGACGTCTGTATTCCATTATTTTTCATTATCTCATATCCCATTAGGGGAAACTAGATAAGGATCAATGTTGCCTTTTTGTTATTGCCAGGTCTTTCATTCTTTATTAGAAGCGCTTCTATTATTGTTATTACTGACAAATATAAATCCAATATTAGTATTTTCTTTTGTTGTTGTTGTTGTCAATGGATTTCTAGGTAATAAAATGATGTCAGTGCTGTGTGCCGAATTCTTGGATGCTAACAGGGCATGAGTGTTAGGTTAGTGTTCTCTAATATCAAAGTTAAATGTGTTCCAATATTTATTTAGTGAATAGTTCGTGCTTCTGCCATCACACAGCCTTATTCATTTTCCATCACTGCTTTACTGGGTTTTTTTAGCAGCAAAGCTTGGCCTGTTGAATTTACTGGCTTTTGTTTAAAGATAATTAAAACCGCATTATAGAATTACTTGGGATTGAGAACAGCGTTCGTGTACTGGTGTAAAAAAAAAATTTTTGAATGAATAGCTGGAGTCATAAGCAGAAAATGCTGCCTAACGTTTAAAGTTGCCTTCTTGTTTCAAATAAACGGAATTTTCTTTTGGTTCTATTCCCAGAAATATCATGTTTAAGTAAGTGTTGTGACAACGGTCACTAGATGATTCAGCTTGTATGTACCGTAATTGGAGCACAGATACAAGTCTCTTCTGTAATTGGTTTTAGTGGAGTAATGGTGTCGTTTTTTCGCTCCACGGTAGTATGTTGTTTACTACGATGGAAGATGAGTGAAGCTCCAGCTGAAGGAGAGAGTCGAGAGTTTCTCCTCAGAAAGAGAGTTCTGGGTTCTCAAACACCGCATTACCATTAACTGTCCTTGTGTCTCGGGTAATCCCATATTTGTAATGTAATGGTTGGTGCTCTTGACCCACACTTTCTGGAAACTAGTCTGGTTCCTTCGTGGTTTGTGAAAGCAATCCAGAGTAAGCCTAATTTTTATGGATGTGTGCAGGTGTATTCTGAATAATGTTGAAAGCCCGTATATATCTATGTACAGTAAAATGTAATTTTGATACTTCTGCAGCTGACATCTCGGCTTCTTCATATTAGCCAGAAAAAAGTGTTTGAAGATATACTTCCTAAAATGCATTTATTCCTTAGGCTCTGTTTTTTTCTTTTCTTTTTTTAGGCGTGTGTATTCGTGTCATTTGTCCCGTCACAGATAAATCTTGTGAACCGCTGC
>NC_087202.1:98025484-98027984 GCF_015104395.2 Macrobrachium nipponense
GGCTCTGCTATTGACTATGCCTGGCCCTGGTGAATTTTTAAACGAAAACCTTGAACTTAACAATCTCTCTCTCTCTCTCTCTCTCTCTCTCTCTCTCTCTCTCTCTCTCTCTCTCTCTCTCTCTCAGGATTGTTGTTTCATATTTAGAATTAAACAAATTACTGCAAGAACAGTAAACAGCAAAATTTTCAAGATGGTAAAGACATGAAACTAAGATAAATCATGAACACACACACACGTGTGTGTGTGTGTGTGTGTTGTGACTGACTAGTTTAGGGATGGATATCCATGGTCCTGGGATGGTCTTAGTTTTTAGACGTTTAACGAAGAAGCCCAAATATGTGGAAACACGGCACATTGCAAAAGAACTACAAGTTATGGAAGATGCGGAACCACAGGAAAGTGTGGATCTGAATTGTACATTAAAGCATTTTCTACAAATGCTCCAACGATAGAAGCGGAACAAATGAAGAAGCGCCCTTGCTTGCATTTTCACCCGCGCATGAAATGCACTGAATGACGAATCTTTGGAACCCTGCTTACTCTCTTCATTAAGGTGAAGAGAGGCAAATTGCAGGTTATTACTGCCTCAGCTGATTGATCAAACGAGTCCTGATAACGTTCAGCGTTAAGGATACGGTGAATTTAAGCATAAGTTGTACGAAGCTGGAGTGAAGCCCTTGAGTGGACAGTATGTACGAGCATATATTTCTGTGTATGTGTTAACCTTGAAATGTAAGAATGCGTTGTTTTGTGTGTTTGATGTTAGATATGCGAAAGCTTTGTTTGGTTGCTTCAGACGTAAATTTTTGGAGCAAAGTGTGTTTATAAAATGTACTTGGCATGTATCGATATGATTTTTGGTCAATGATATTCTCAAGTAATACAGGTAGACGAAATTGAAGGTTATCTAAGTGACTGGACATACCTGATATCAAAGAATAAGTTAATTCTCTCTCTCTCTCTCTCTCTCTCTCTCTCTCTCTCTCTCTCTCTCTCTCTCTCTCATCCATTATTAAAACCAGTTCTCATTCATGCCTTGTAGGGGCAGCTGTAGCTGTAATTTCATTTTATCTTGTAATTTATTACTCTCTCTCTCTCTCTCTCTCTCTTTTCCAGGGAATGGCGTGCTCATCCGGTTATGGCATTAGTAGATAGTAGATCTGAAACGATGCTAATAAGAATGACATATTTAGTTTCATCTGTTGCTTGTGATTTGGAAATACAATTTTGAAAATTTCGTATTATTATTATATTATTAGTAATAATAATAATAGTAATGATAATAATAATAATAAATAATAATAATAATAATAATAATAATAATAATAATATTGTTATATCATTCATTGCTATAGAACCTCAAAAAAATAGAAATCATTTTAGGCTCGAACTTAGAAAACAGTGAGAGGGTGAGTGCACAAATAATTCATTTGTTTTAGAGTCTGGGGAAAAATAAAGAAGACCGTCGTTTTTAGGTTTGGTCTTGTAAGTAAATTTGTATTAGCTCGCTCGGTGATGAACTGATGATTTTTTTCTAAGTGTGTGGTACCAAGGTCCTTTAAATATACTCTGAGAATATATTTAAAGAATCTTGTGTGGCACTACTCTGAGTACGAGACTTGAAATGAATCTGTTGGAATTTTAAACAAGGTTGTTATGTAATACACTTTTGCAATAGAGAAAGTTTATGACCAATATATTCAGTTGTTCTTTACCGTAACAAGGCGGGATTTCGAGCGAAAATGCTCAAGCAAGCATTGTATCCGACATTAGCACAACTTCTCTTTTGCCACAAGTTATAGTTAATTTAAATATGCATCCTATTACATATGTTTATTTATAAAATGACTACACGTTGCGTTCAAACTAAGGTTGAGATTGCTTTCAATGTAAAACGCTATAAGTCTTTAGTTCAACTCTGCAATTTTTCTTAAGGTATAAAGAATACAGACTACATTGAGAAAAATATAACCAAGAGTTTAAAGAATACAACACGGGGTGAAAAGAATACAACACTGGGTACAAAGAATACAACATAGATTACAAATAATACAACCTAGGTTCTAAAGAATAAACCTGGATTTTTAAAATTACGACCTAGGTCCTAGGGTATAAATAATAAACCCTGGGTATAAAATACAACCCGGGGTATAAAATAATACAACGTAGGATTAAGAAACAAAATACTGCTTAGCAAAGAAAAAGGTTGGAAGGGGGAGAGGAGCAGCTGAAGGGTGACGGATGACCGCAAAACAAAAGCTGTTCAACAGAAGGGTCCAGAGGAGAGGCCAGTTCCGTCCTTTTTTGCCTTTTTTTTTCCTGTCTGTTCTTTTTTACAGATGCTCCTGTTTTGGGGCGTCTCCTAAATAAAAACGCCTTCGAACGTTACATTTATGTATGTGTGTATATGTATATGTAAGTATATGTACCCTTAAATCCACGCTAGAAAGGTGAGTGAAACTGTAGAATTGGAACAAGTACTTTCGTAGTTTATTCA
>NC_087202.1:98030484-98042984 GCF_015104395.2 Macrobrachium nipponense
AAGAAGCGAAAGGGATGATAAATGCCGAGTCTGTTTGTTGCAGAAGGGTGGATGGAAGTGACTCTCCCTTTCGTTGTCTTTTGCAGCAGCAAGGTTGCTCCAGTTTGCCCTTCGTTAATTTTCTGGAATGGAATTAGTTATTATAGAAGTACCCCAGACGGATGGTGCGAAGGGTTAATAAGTGTCAATGAGCACTCGCATATGCAATGCTTTCGGGTGTAATTATTAGTACTAACAAGCCACGAGTCTAATTTTGTTCCCGTTTTAGTTTCAATGAAACATGACGCATGAAATTGAAAAGAAGCCTTTGAAATAACCAACAGAAGTCTGATGATAACAAGAATTAGCAAGTGTAGTTGCATCTTTTTTTTAGACGTATCTAGGATCTTGTATACTATGAATATAAAGACGCGATTCTAAAGATTATTTTTTACAAATCTCATTTAAATTAGAGGTGGACGGGAGAGGCAACCCGATATCCCTTATGAAATGAATGAATGGATAGAATATAAATTAAGGCCAAAGGTTAGGCCAAGCTGTGGGATCTGAGAGGTCATTCAGTGCCGCAGGTATCATGTAGACAAGAAAATAAGTAAAAATGGATGACTACAACTGTTTTTGTATTAAAAAAAAAACTTCATTAACAAAGTATGGATAGTTTAGCGAAGTATGCATTGTGTGTGAGCATCGAATAACAACTAAATCACTACTGTCGTCATTCTAATGTTTCAGGAGGAGCCATGAACGGAGTAGCTTTTATTTATTTTCTATATTATTTAGTATAATGATTTGTCATTCAGAATGTTGAGGTCTTATTCGTTTTTATTATACATTACGATTTTGTAATCTTACTACAGACAAAATATTTTTACCGTCAGTTCAGAAATAACCCTTACAGCTTGCATTCCATTTCAGGAATATTTATAACTATATATTTTTTTCTTTATATTTGCGCTTCTTGATTTAGTCCTTTATTTCACTGTGTGAATGAAACATCGGTGTGATGAGGTACATTTCCAACTAATTGCCTCGCTGCCATTTTAGATATAGTAGAAATTATCCTCTAATGTTTCTTGAATAAGGGGAAGCTTATACAGACTGGCTTAGCCAGCTTCCGGAAAGCATCCTACGTCAATAATGACTATGGTTACCATTAAGTAGATTCGTTACCGACATAGCTCCGTGAAACTGGATCAACGATTCGTGCATCATCAAGTGTTCTTTTTATGGTGTTTAATAACAACAGTTTGTATTGCAACAACGAAGGCTCCTTGTTGTATGTAAAGGATCTCATATAATTTTGTCGTTGTGTGAGGGAATCTAAACTGCATGCAACAAGATAGATGTTCGAAAGGGAATTTTGATATTTAATATGAGAATAACCTACACAGAAATGCTGGGAAATAATAACAATTCCTTTGGTTTTTAAGTGTTGTTGTAAGTAATGGTGAAATAGTTCATTGCCGAAGTAACCACAGTCAAGAAAGACCCTTTCTAGACCGTGGACGTAACAAGGTTACTGATACTATAATGCTAGTAACAAAGTTTGTAAAACTACGTACTCAGGCTTGGCAGTAACTGATTGTTATTTTGTTGTTTTTCCTTCTACGGCGTGGTCAGTCTACGGGCGAGTAGCTTATTTAGAAAGTGCGTGGACCGCCTGGGCCTTGTCACAAGGTGTCAACTCCATACGCTGCTGTGAGGGAGGGAGGGAATTAAGGAGAGGAGGGGGAAGAAAGACAGAGAGGGGGTGGGGTGCAGATGCCATTAAAGGGAGGGAGAGAGGGAGGGAATGATGGCCCCTCGGAGAATAAGTTACTGAGGGTTACGTCCTGCAAAAAGGACATTATAATCACATGGCGCATTCCTGAAAGCCTCGCTTGTTATTATTGCCCCGTTTGGAAGTGGATAGAGAGGCAAGGGGGTGCTCATGCTATTTTGGCTCCCCTTTATCAGATGTTACTCTAACAGAAACAAAAAACCTAAATAAATTTGTGTCGTAACCTTGTTCTTGTATGCCTTCTTATTTTTCCTTAGAGGATGTAATTAAGAGACAGAAAGAGCGAAGAGTGTTATCCGTAGAGGAACAAACAAGCTGCTTGAGGGTTCACAGATAAATCACGGCTACCCTAGGCTGAGACTAAAACCAACGAAACCACTTCGTGCTCGAAAGTAACTAATGTAATGCCTGAATTACGGCCTGCTCTATGAGCAAGAGCCCGTGCTGGCATAAGGCCAGCTTATTAAAAAGAAAGAAAAAAAAAGCTGTAATGCAGCAGTCAGTAACATTATCCGCTTCAGTAGGGACGGTCGTTACGTCTCTGAAAAGCAGGCATAAATATTATCGTAAACTAGTTAGTGATGAAGTGGTTTGATAATTACGTGTGCTGCAGTAAACACATCCGGGAGTTTATTACATTGCACACAGGACTCCTCGGTTATTGTCCGACCACAGAGTCTAAAGTTATCTTCTTGAAATAATAGGTAATCCAAATTTCAGAATTTTATCCCAGATAGTGCATTTTTTTTCTTGAATCAAATAAAGTAAACAGAAGCATTTCGAGAGCGTAAGAACCTATTTATTGGTGAAATATCTCCGCAGCTGCGTCATATAAGTATATTTTGCATTTGACAGTTGTAGAACGGTGAAGGAATGCATGCCTTCTGATCGATATGAAATGCAGTCGGTTACAATTTGTGGAATATATATAATATATATATATATATATATATATATATATATATATATATATATATGTGTGTGTGTGTGTGTGTGTGTGTGTGTGTGTGTGTGATTCTCTCTTGCCCATTCCCTTTCATTTTCGCCTTGCTGTGGAATCGAACGCTGGTTCCTTGGCAGTGAGTCACAAGGGCTGCCAGAGAGAGAGAGAGAGAGAGAGAGAGAGAGAGAGAGAGGAGAGAGAGTGGGTGCGTCCCTTACATAACATTGCTGTCCTTGAATCATTCTGGCGAAACGAATATAATTTTGCTGCTTTTCTGTATGAAGGAATTAATATAAGACTAAGACTTAATTTCAACGAGACTGGTCTGAATCTTATCCAAAATAAGAGCAGGTGGAAAACACAAATGGAAGGCTCTAGTAACCCTTTACCAATTACGACGTTATTGTTTCAGAATCCTACGTATAGAACTATAGTTTCACGCCAGTGGCATGTTCAGTGAAAGTTCGCTCACCTCTTCAGGAGTTATTCTAGATCGTGTTTTGTTCAAACCGCCTACAGCGATTGCGGAACAGTATCGCAGGATAGGAACATTCGGGATATATCCATGATACATATATACATATATATATATTATATATATATATATATAATATATAGATATATATATATATATACATATATATAATATGATATATATATATATATATATATATATATATATATATATATATATATATATATATATATATATATATTGCACATCAACTGAACTGTTCACATTTAAATTGAATAGGCAGCTTTATGGCTAGGATAATAATGTCTTACCCACGCGTTAAACATGCAAATAGGTTTAATATTTAATTTAATGTAATTCACTACAAACGCAGAATGGGTTTGTACGTTCAGTACCCTATGAATGGAAATTAATTTGAATATTCATACGCGCTGTCTACACAAGCTTTTGTCTAGGTTCGGTAGGTATGTGAGTGGAGTTGAAATGGAATGGAACGCTGTTCTGTTGTCAGCAAAGTGTAAAACGACCTGGAATTCCTGGACATACGTTTGAGTCAGACGTTGAGTCATTTAATTGGTTTTTCACGCTTCTTTTGCATCGTAAAAATGATGGGTAAATAGTAACAAAGACAACCAGACCCACCGACTGCTGAGATAGATTGCAGTAGGAGAGACGGGGATTTCACGGGGGTCGGATCAGGCCATAGGCCTAGACGTTAGGATTTTGTTTTGAGGCAAAGACAGCCGAAGCTCTCCTTGTGCAAGTCACTCCGTTCATGAAAGCTTAGGTTTGTATCCAAGGAAATATACATATTACCTTTAAAATATGTTATTTTGTGGTTCTTGTGTTTATTATGTTTTTTGTTAAGCAGGATTTGAAACATCTACCGGAAGGGCGCTTGGATCCAGTATCTGGTATGACAGATTTTGATTTAGTTGGGATTTTAAATAGCGAAGTCGCGCATATGCAGTGAAATGACAACCATGTGCAATTTAGACATGCAATCATCTCATTTTATTATGGATGCTGTAATGAAAACATATTAGCCAGTATCTTAACCATCAGAGGAATCAGGACACGAACAGACCTAAAAGAAATATAACTGCGGAGGTCATATAACTGAAGCTGTGTTCATAAATCAACACTATAAACTGTCGTACTAGTGTGCACATTAACAACGAGCCGTTATTAATTACACGGCGCCGCGCAATGTTGCGAAAATTCGTCTGAAGAAACGACAGCTTTTGTGACCGTATATATATGCAGATCGTTAAGCCCAAATCCATTCGATATGCATATTTGATTGCCCCCTTTTACGAATCCGATGCCATGGGAAAGGAAAGGAGCGCAGGTATTGCAGAAGCTTCGACCGAGAGGGAAGGGAAAAAATGTCAGAAGGAAAAAGGGAAAGAGAAATAGAGTATAAAAAGCTAGAGTCTCAGGGCTTTTCACACGAACGATAAGTTTTGAGTCTGTTAAGCCGGAGACAGGCCCGTTTGTTTGTCTCCGGACAGAAAAAAGAAATCGAAAAAAAGATTCGAGAAGGGAGGTTGTTGATCCAGAGGGAAATTGTATGGCGGGGAATCGGTGATGGGAAGGTCCACAAACCAGTGCTTTTCCACCGCTTTCAAAGATGGCCGATGCAGGTAGCTTGAATAGGGTCTATGCAGGTGGATGCAATAAATTACTTATGGGGGAAGCGTCCTTTCAGTTGATTTTTCTCTACTTTTTTTTCCCATGTGCGAAAGGGCAGTTCTCAATAATAGAGCCTTTGGGAATGGTTATAGCAGAAGGGGCGAGTGAGTGCAGTGTTTGGGAGTCGTAGCTGCAAGGTATGTTTGCGTTAGCCACTGTGAATATTGGGTCTGCACAGTATTATATATATATATATATATATATATATATATATATATATATATATATAATTGCTTGTTTGTGAGTGTGTTTATGTATAAATTATAGCTAAACAGTTCAATTGAACATTAACAAGAATTAAACTCAAACCTGACAAATGATTAAAGCTTTATTTACAATCTCTGTAGGGAGAAATGCACCATGTTTCCTTTGTGTCGCTACTGGATCTTTTCGTTTTTATGAATCACAACTGTAGCTGCTTATGTACTAGTTTCTTCTGGTCGTCGCACAGTAGCGATTGTTTCTTACAGTGGTGGTAGTAGTGGTGGTGGTGATATTGGGATCTGGAACATTCGTAGACCGCTATTATTTTCAGAACAATTATCGTTGTATTGCCTTGTCCACTGTCCTGTAAATTCAGCTAAAGATGTGGATGTTTGTTTGGGTTGTGGATATGTAATGGGATTATTTTCGAGAAGATTCCATGGTTAGTTTTTAAATATGACTTCCCGATTCTTCAAGGTAGGTCTAGTACTATGTTACAGCTCGGGAATACGCCACCCGGAAGCAGCTCAGCGGATTGAACGGTCCAATTCTTAGATGTGTAAATAAATTAATTACTTTGTAATTAGGCAATTAACGTTATGATCACGCCGTGTTTACTCACTGAATATCCAATCTTGCGCAATTAACAGAGCGCTGATTTTTATTTGTAAATGAAGTCCCGCCTTTTCCACCGCTTGAATTGAGTCCTGCACTTGCACTATTTACTTCTAATATATTCAGTTGGCCGTATTCCCGAAATGTTGGTCGATTGCGAACTGTGTTTATTTCGTTTTCATAATTCTCATCTCGTTTCGTGCTGTTTTCTCAAATATTTTTTTCGTAATCGCTTTTTTTTCTCATGCTTTTAGTTTTCATTCGTTATCAATCGTTTGTTTGATTATTAGATTTAAGAGGGAGTGATTGTTCAGGTTTGCTGCGTTTTAATCGTAAGTTTAGTTGATGAAGGCCTTACAGCTCTGTGGAACCTTCAAGGGACGGAATGGTCTGTTATTCAAGAATGTATCACCTTTTGTATCTTTTATCAAGACAGTTTTACCATAACTTCCGTTACCGTTGAGTAATAATAATGATAATTTGTTAAAATCTCATCATCGCAAGAGTCACTTAAATGATGAAGAAATTCACAATGACGCCAGTGGATAATATATATATATATATCATATATATATATATATATATATATATATATATATAGTATTTATTGCTGAAATGATTCCACTTAGGGACAAGCACCATCTAGGTTAACTGGAACATCATGGCCTTTGCAGTAATCAATTTAACAAAATCACCATTTATCGCTCATTGTTATTATTATTATTATTATTATTATTATTATTATTATTATTATTATTATTATGTTATTATTATTATTTTATTATATCACAGTCCTCCAATTCAGTTGGGTGGTACCTATAGTGTTGGGTTCCGGGTTGTGTCCTGCCTCCTTAGAGTCCATCATCACTTTTCTCACCATGTGCGCTGTTCCTAGGAGAATCTTCTGCACGAGTCCTATTAGTATTGTTGTTGAAGAAATCCTCTATGATGTCAGTGTTAATATAAATAAAATTATATATAAAACAAAACCTTTAGAGAAATTGATCGACTCTCCTCAGATTGAGAAGGAAAATCCGGCAGGATCTCCTTTGACCGAGCCAGATGGAGGAAAGCTGTGGGGAATGATGCAAAGAAAGAGATTATATATATATATAAATTAAATAATATATATATATATATATATTAATACATATATATATATAATAAATAATTTATTATAGAGCATTAAGAATATATACAAAACGAGAGCTTTCGAGAACCTGGCGGATTTTCTCCTCCTCAATGTGAGAAGGAGAGACGAGCAGTTTCTCTAAAGCTATTGTTTTTATATTTCAATTTTATATAACTTATATTTTCACTGACATTATAGTGGATTTCTTCACCAATAATAATAATAATAATAATAATAATAATAATAATAATAATAATGAGGGATAAATGATGAAATTATTGAAATTATTACTGCAAAGGCCATAATGCTCTAGTTAACCTAGATGGTGTTCGTCCCCAAGAGGAATCATGTCGGTAATAAATTCGCACTGTATATTTGGAAACATAGAGATTGGGGACTTGTAAACACAGTGCACGCGTTGATAAGCGTTCCAATTATATCATGCTTAACGTGACAGTTGTAAATAACTTCTGAGTTCATTATGTTCGAATGTGATTTTACAATCGACTCCTTTAACCTTGGCCTGCGGGGTTTTGCATAATAATAGGCTGAATTAACAATCGGTGTTTGCTACACATTTAGCCGATATATGGAGTGCATTTTTTAGTTGTGCTTGCTTTTTCTGTATGAATGTAATTCGTTAGAAGTGATTTTCTCTGCTGAATTACTTACATTATTTTTGAAGGATTTTTGCCTATATATATATATATATATATATATATATATATATATATATATATATAAACGTAATTGTATGTATGTATGTAACACATGTATGTATATATGTAGATTCTACAGTATTTTCATAGTTTTTTGCGTTGTAGAATTTGATGAGGTGTTTAGTTTTGATCATTTAGGCATGGTGTAAAGCTTCATATTTATAAATAAAATGGTTAGATATACACCATCAAATTCCACAAAGCAAAAACTATTGAAAATACAGCAATATCTGCATATATATACACACATCCATATATATATGCATATGTGTTTGTGTGTGTGATAGTGTTTGTGCACTTGCTTGCTTGGATATTTGCATATGATTTCATCTCCGTATGATATTTATATGTTAACATCAGTTTACAACATTTGAAATATCTTCTGATTGCAAAAGTGTCCCCCCTAATACTTGGAACATGTTTGCTGTCATCATTTTCCGAAGTGGGCACGAGTACTACTGAGTATACCCCATATGTTCTGCCTTCCATCATTTTCCTGGTGTTGGGTGTGGCTTTTTATTGTTCTAAATCTCGTACAAACTCGTACGTATATTTAGTGCTTCTTGGTATGTTGCTAGAATTGTCTTTGCAAGTCCTTCATATGTTGGTAGAACTGTCTTTGCAAGTCCTTGATATGCTGGTAGAACTGTCTTTGCAAGTCCTTGTTATGTTTGTAGAACTGTCTTTGCAAGTCCTTGTTATGGTTGTAGAACTCTTTGCAAGTCCTTGCTATGTTGATAGAACTGTCTTTGTAAGTCCTTGATATGCTGGTAGAAGTGTCTTTGCAAGTCCTTAATATGTTTGTAGAAATGTCCTTGCAAGTCAGCATGATTGTGCAACATACCCAGCAGGGTGACTTAAAACAAAATTTTAGTCTTCGGTAACAGTTCATTATGTCAAAACACGAATGAATTCATGACATAAACAAAGGGCTTTAAAGAGTAGCTTTGTTTAAAATGACCCTTATTTCATAACGTCTGTAAGAAATTGACTTCCACGATTACTGAAAGAAAAAAGAACTCACTTACTGCGCCCAGAGGTTGTTAGCTTTACGGGAAAACAGAGCGACTTACTCAGCTGTTGGCCTGCTACCAAGAGCTAAAAAAGTTAACTTGCTCTGATTGATAGAAGTGTTTCACATCCCAATAAACAACGCCCAGGCCAGAGTGGAATTTAGATAATGGACCTCGTAATCTTAACGGTTACACGTGTCCTTTTTTCTTTGTTTTTCTCTGTCCTTCAAGACGTCGAAGGCAAGAAAGTTGACAAAGTGTTCCGTTTCCTCATTTTCGGAAGCAGTCGAAGGTTGTGAGAGGGATAAGTAGGTCAAACTATTTGTGTTATGTGACGGGTGTCTCCCGCACCTGACATGCGACAAATAACTCCTGCTTTGGTCTTTTACCCTTTAACTCAATTTGAGTCATGCAATGTCTGCGCTGACCTATTCACGGCAGTATGAAAATCCGGTTCCTTTACCTTCATTTTCTCTCTCTCTCTCTCTCCTCTGACCATAAACATGTAAATCAGTAAGAAAAAAAAAAAAACTGTCCAGTCGATTCCAACTTAAAGAGTCGCTTATTGTAGTTCACCAGTGGTCAACATCCCAACACCCGCCCCCCCCCAAAAAAAAAAAAAAATATATATATATATATAATCCTCCCTTTCTTACTTAACGCTTTTTCCATGTCAGTGACATTACAATGTCAGACTGGATATTTAAACGTGTTCGCCAGATTATTTATCCTTTTTGAACGCGCTTAGTTAAATTTTAAAATGGACGAATTCAAACTATGCTTTATAAGTAGTTCTCTAAAAGTGTTCAAGAATGACCATTATGAACTTGTGAAAGTTTTGTAATGTTCCATTAGAATGAAAATATCGGGTTTCAGTTGAAGTGACTGACTGAACGAATCAGCACCAGCTTATGTATGATGATTTTCCCCCCCAGTCTCAATCAGTGAAACTGCTGTGGAATATCAGTTGTCTTCTCATCCAGCCCCGTTTAATCTCTTTATGTCCATCTGTTGCTGTTGGTTCATTTGTAAATCTCTCGATAACGCTGTTAACGACCTCGTCGATTCTGATTGAACTAGGCCATGTTTTGCCCTGGTTTTGGACGTGGAGCCTTGGTCTTCACATCGTCTTGTATCCTTTGGTGATTGCAACTGAATATCCTTCCGTGTTGCATAGGATGCGTATATCCGAAGCAGGATGACATCCTTCGTTTAAAATTTGAAACTGTTTTTACAAGTCTTTTTATATTGATGGGTGTTGATGTCGAGTTCGGTGTGATTGTTTTTCGTTGTTAGTGATATGAACGATTTTACCGACTACGTAAAGATAAGTACTGCAGGTAATAACAAAGTGATTATTGAAAAACTTCATCGTACCATTTTTGTTTATCTCTGGCAACAGAAAAGTTGAATAGAACCTTCAACATAAGAAAAGGTCGTGATTTTTTTTATAGGTTCTCACGAACATTATCTTTCCGTACAACATAACTATAGTTTTTTGTAAGTATCAGTAAAATCTAAGGTAATAAAAAGGAAAAAAAGGGCCACATTAGATTACAGCCCTAAACATAGGTGTATATTTCAGCTCTCATCAAGGATCTGGCTTGGTTGGTCAGGTGGTTGTTATAGTATGATCTGAGACAATCGCCATATTCTTACCCCTGACGCGGGTACGAGTGTCAACATTGGAGAGAAAGTCTTATTAGTTTGTATTTTCGATGAATCTCGGTAGGAATTGCGTAGTAAGGAAATCAAAGCGTCAAGTTTTCGTTATATGTCTGTTGCGTTGCTATTGATGTAGTGAAAGTAACCAGTAGATTTCACTTTTATCAGAAGATAAATAATTTGAATAGTACGAGATCGATCACTTGCAAAGCAGGTAACGTAGAAATGATAATCAAATGACTTGCATTAGAGAAACAGCGAGTCCCATCGAGTAAAACTGATGTGAAGTTTCTTCGTTTTGTTCTTTATGATATCTGAAATGGAGATCAAGAAAAGGTTGAACTGGTATTGCATCAGATGTTTGCTATTTGCTAGGAGAGGTAGCAAAGGATTTACTGGGGAAATAGATAAAGTTTATTTTCATTAACCAGGCTGTATGGTATTCACAAGTTGTTCAATAATTTTTTTATATTCTCTTGGATAACAAGAATCCTTTATTGAACATTATATATATATTATAATATATATTATATATATTATTATAAATCTTATATATCTATATATATATATATATTATATATATATATAATAGTATATATATAATATATATATAGGCGAGAGAACAGCGACTTTTTTTTTTCTTTTACTAATCCAGAATTGTCCTTTAGGTTTTTTCGAGATCACCTCTGTATTACAGTACCGCAGTAACGTGTTTAACAGATATTTAACGGATATGTAGTAGATATCATTACATTTTAGGAAAAAAATCGTGAGTGTGCCAGCGGGTATTTTGTGGGACTTCAAATAAAGAGTTTAACAAGCCTTAAATAAGATCAGTAATCGTAAAAAAGTGGTAAATCTTACGAACAATGGAGAAGAAATTCAAACTTGATTGTAAATATCTCACTTCATGTATGTATATATAGCGCAACTGTGTTCTCTAGTTTCTCTATTCATTGCAACGTTTTTATGCTTCTCTGACAATACTTTTCGGGGATTTTCCTGGGTGCACAAAAGTTTTTCGAATTGTCTTAACGAGCACCGAGGCTCGTGAAAACGTTTCACTTTAAAAACGATCGCTAACCATTATTGCAAACATACTACGTGCCGACCTTTATGAACCGTCTTATCAGGGAGTGTTGTGACTGGTTTAATCCGGCCTTTCCGAAGTTACATGACAGAATTTGAGGACACGAGAAAATCCGCCGAACCAAAGGAGATTGAGGTTGAGGTTTGAAAACGGGAAATAAACCAGGAGGTGACAGGTGACAGTAATGCTCCAGCGATTTCTTTAGTTTAATGATTTAGCTTTTCAAGTAATTCCGTCGTCTAGAATTCAGATGCAGACTTGAACGAAACTGTTATTGTGAAAGTATGTATTGCTTCTTCATTTCTGGGTTGAACGTTTTGTACCTCTGAAGTTGAATTGTATCATTTTAACATGCGTTTGTTTATCGCCCCCCCCCCCCCCCCTCTTAGGATTTTGTGTGGTTCCATTCGTTTGTGTCTGTCCGTTTTTGTGTCGGGTCATGTGACAGCTGATGAAATGAAAGGTCATTGTGTGCCCCACAACATACGGTGACCCTTGAGTGCAAGTGCGCTATCAATAATTATTAATTTTTCACCCCAGAAACCAAGTCAGATCTTCATCATAACAGTCCTCAAATCCTTTTTCGAGATTTATTATTCACAGGCAAGAGAAATCAAATTAATGCGCGCACATAATGTGTGGCATTGGCGGTAGTATGCTCCCTGGGTGTTAACTAACGTATGATCACGGTATGTTTTGGTGCGAGCCGATGAACATTTGACCAAATTTATTTCTCACAGCCAAATTGACCCTCCTTGGGTGTTCTTTACTTTCTGTGGGGATGGATGATACCTTCTTTCTGTAGGAGGCTGCTGGCGCCGTAGGACTTGGTGTTGTAGGAAACTGTCGCGTGCTTTTGGGGGGAAATTTGAACTTTTATTTTGCTACTTCCATTACAGTAAATCAATCCTGTTTAATATTAGAATTCGTCTTTGTTTTCATTTCTCATTATTTGAAATTATAATGTAGCTAATAGTTTTCTTTTTATCCATGTTGCTTGATAACTAAAAGAAATGTATTCTCGTAAGATCGTGTACCTAACTTCTATCAACTCGAGAAAAAGTAAAAGCGGATCCAATACTCTCTTCCCTCTCCCATAACTGACTACAAATGGTGTCGCGTTCGTTCGTGTGCTTCCGGAAGAGCGAATGGGGAAAGGGACGGAGGCT
>NC_087202.1:98047984-98065484 GCF_015104395.2 Macrobrachium nipponense
AGCAGGATACAGTTTTGCTTCAAAAATCCCCTTGGCCACGGAAATAGCAGTTATTTCGTTGATATACCCCTGTTAGCAGAAAATAGATATTTGTCTTAGCCACGTATTGCCATTTAAGACAATATTTTCCACTTGAAATACGCCTCAATTCTAGTTACAAAACAGAATAAAATTCGAATACATCAAGGCATCGCCTTGGGTTTTTATCGAAGTTTTTTATTTTTTATTAAGAGAGATGATTAATAAATTTAAGATTTCTCTTCTTTATTGTTGAAATTGCTGGACCAGGTGGCTTGTTTTACCATTGATTAAGTTATTTTCCGGGAAGTCACCTCGTGAACTGCCCCATTGAAGTTTATGTTTCTGTCAGAGAAAGGAAAAAAGATCGGTGTTAAACTTCTTGCTGCCGTGTCACGAATTACACAAAACTTAATTTGGGCTTCATAGAAGGCGACTGATCAACAATTTTTTTTAATTAGCGAGAAATGCAGGCTATTTATCGTAGTTGCCTGTAAAACTCACAAAGAAGAATTTAGCTGTGTATGGTAATTTACAAAAGCCTATTTCCTCCCTCTAACTATAGACATTATTTAAGAGTCACTTTGCCGTTTCCATTTGGCGTCTAGCTGCAACCGCTTTCATTCCTTCGGCTGTACCTCCGTTCATATTCTCTTCCATCTTTCTCCTGTTACGCCTTTAAAGCTTTCTTTTTAACTTCCTTTTTATTGCTGAATGACCTGATAGGTTCCAGCACTTGGTTTTTCGTGAAAATGTAATATTCCAATATTCCACCCCTCTTGTCTATATCGTCTCATTCTGCCTACCAGTGTTGAAGTGCCCTCCCCTTTATGCTAATACAGTTGTTATGAAAAATATGCAAAGTTCCAGTAATTTTTCGGCCACATTTAATCAAATGAGGTCAGGTCTGTCTATTGACGGTGCCTTTGGCTATCACACCTTTCGTGTAGAACATGCAGCTCATGAAATGTTAGCTATTATCGCCTACCTGCTCCACACATGTAGCATGAATTAACCTTGAGCTGCACCGCAATTTCTTTCTTTATTTTAAGAAATGGATTTTGTTTTCATGTAAACCTGTCAATTTATGAGGTCATTTGCTATCCCTCCGGAAGCATATTATATATATATATATATATATATATATATATATATATATATATATATATAAAGGAGAGAGAGAGAGAGCCGTGTCCTCTGACAGATGGATGGTTGCTACAGAGGAAACAAAATTCACAGGCCTATTCCATATTCATGCTGAATCGTGGATGAGCTAACCACCTGTTAAAAAATTCGTAAGATTAAAGATTAAGACTTTCATGCACCTACGCAGAAGGCTCTCTCTCTCTCTCTCTCTCTCTCTCTCTCTCTCTCTCTCTCTCTCTCTCTCTCTCTCTTCATGTGGCAAATTCGGTTGGCCGGAAATTAAGTCACAGAAAAAGGTAAATATTTTGGCTGGGAAAAAAGTCACAGGGAGAATTTCACAATATGTCTTGGGGGTCTATCTTAATGCTATTAACAATGATCATCAGAGTATCTATTTTAAAACTCATTAAGTATATAATTATTGAACTCATTATTTAGCGCTGAATGACTCCATGGGTCCCAGTGCTTGGCTTTGTGCCAAAATCACATATTCCAATTCCACACTCTTTTATTTATGATTCTACTAAGGTAACCCCAACGGGTTTGCACCAATCACGCATTGGGGGTCCCTATTTAGCAAATTTTAATGTGACAATTTTCCTATGACTTTTTCTGTGATTTATTTACCTGTGAATTTTTTTTTTCTCCATTCTTTCCAGATGACCAAACCATCCCCAAGCACTCTAATACATCCTTTTAATTACCTTTTTTTTTTTTTAACTCTTTTGAACTCTTTTGGCACAGAGTATATTAATCAAACAAAATCATCGCAATAGCTTCAGCCTGGTTGTGTATACGCTTGGATATTTGAAGAAAGTATAGTAATATCTTGTGTGTGTGTGTGTGTGTGTTTGTCTGTGCATGCACATCTGAAGCAGTTTGGCTTTAGTGTTAGTCTTTGTTTGTGTGTGTGTGTTAAGAAGCATGTGCAAAAATTTCCCGGTTTAGCTCTGGGCGCCTTCGGTGGAAGGCAGACATTCTGCCGCCTGCCACCAACTTGGCTGCCAACGACCAAGACATGTGGTAAATATTTTTGTTGTTGTAGGATATATAGTTTTTTCTCCTTTCTTTTTTTGGTCTGGCCTGCGTTTGTTTATCTGTGGTGTATCAAGATTTACAGACAAAAAGTCTTCTTTAAATGGTTCCAATATCACAGCTGAATATGTTGCCATTGAAAGCCGTCGTTGGAAAGTAGGCGTTGTCGTAGACCATTCGAAGTCAGAATCTGAAAGTTGGAGTGGACTTTATTTTATTTTATTATTGCATATTTATTTATTTATTTATATTTATATATGTATTTATATTTCATTTATTTTTTTATTTATTTTATTTACTTATTTATTTATTTAGTATTATTTACCTATTTATATATTTATTTATTGTAGATCTAATTCGATGTCATGGGCCAATTTGCTTGCATGCGGGTAGAGCCGTCGCAGACGGGACAGAGACTGCGGGCGTCTAGTGAAATTTGGCACGATTCGTAGCGGTTAGGAATGCCTGGCGCTCTCTCTCTCTCTCTCTCTCTCTCTCTCTCTCTCTCTCTCTCTCTCTCCTGAAAATGGACCTGTAGGCTGATATAAAATCCCACGGCTTTTTAGGCGTTTCTCTGTAAAGGCTTGTTTTGACAGGAAAATAAAAAAAACTGTGAAAACTGGAGTGCCTAGATGATTTGACCCACAGCCAAATCTAAATACTTTATAACAAACACATTTGGTAAAATTGAAAGTTCAGATTAATCGAATGTAGTCCCCAATCAGACTATATTATTTGCTTATTTGCTCTTGGCGGATGACGTTGGACGCTAAAAATTAAATTGATTTTTTTTTTCTACTCACTAAAAATAAAAGTTTAGAAAGAAGGGAAAATAAATATCGACACCAGATAGCGATAATAATTGTAATATGGTTCCGCCGGCGCGCGGCGCACTACGCACACACACCACACCACACACACATATATATATAATATATATATATATATATATATATATATATATATTAGGGCTGTGTTGCTATAGTAGATTCACATCAGCCGTGTCTAGGCCTAGACGTGAAATGCAAGGTTGATGTGAATCAACTATAGTAACCACACATCATATCCATACCTGGAGTAGCTGGCTATCAAAATCTAGGAAAGGAGGTACTCTGCAGAAAGAGCTGGTTGATGGTATTTGTCATGAACTGGTGTACTCTTCTTCATTGTGTTGAACTTTTCTTGAGATTTGGCGTTAACTCCTTCCACAAACTTTTGAAATGCTTTATTCCTTATACGGATAAAAGGGCATTTGTAGTCATTCAATTGCGTTCGTGATTCGTTGGGTTAGGAAGTATAATATATTGTTGACAATATCAAGTAAAAACTGCTTTTCCGGTTGTTTTGAGTCTCTCTCTCCCTCTCTTTCTCTTATTGTTTCCATTATCACCATATATTTATTTTTCGTGTTACATAGAGTAAGGATGGTGATTATGTATCTTCTTTTATGATAAATGTACGGAACGCAACTGATTCCAGGTATTAATGCTACAGGAAAAAAGTCACATTACAAATCTTTCCTAGATAGTGACCCCCCCCCCCCCCCCCCCCCAAGGGTTTTAACCCGCTATGCGTGTTTAGTACAAGCCTATTGGCGATTTCCGTGTAAATATATAATATATATATATATAGATATAGATATAATATATATATATATATATATATATATATATATAAACTAAATATCATGTATATAATGACCCCCAAGAAAATATTGTGAATTATTCCCATGTGACTTTGTTATCGGCCACCTTAAATTAATGTGACTTTTCCGTAACTTTTTTTTTTCTTAGCCAATGTGGCTTTTTTTTCCTGTGATTTCATTAACGGTCACAACAACGACCCCGTTGGCGTCAGTGAACTATAGTCACTGTACATTATTGAAATAGCCCACCGTTGCTCTTTTCCTCTGAGGTTTTAATCGGAATGCTGTACTATTACATATCATCAGGATTTCCCTTTGATTTTCTATGAATTTCACCGAGCGCTACATTAGTTCTGCTTCCATGGATACCTTGCGCACCGTTTGTCTTGCTAATACAGAAAGTATTTCAGTTTAAGAGAAAATTTCTGTATATGTTGTTGGTATGTCTCGCCCAAAAAACAGGAATAAAAGATGAAAATGATGGTAGAAGGTTGTATATAAAATCAAGGATAATTAAAAATAGATATATACAAATAAAATGTTATATGGGTAACTACAGAAAAATATTTACATTAAAATACATAGATTATTTATAAAATGTACAAGATGAAGTTTTTGTTAAATTCTAGTAAATGTTAGTAAACTTTGATAAAATTCTGCATGTAATAGCCTTGAAATTTTAAATTATTGTATATTTTCTCTAATAAAAGATAAAGGGTTTAAAAGAAAACTTTATTTTATATATTATATATGTATGTATATATATATATATTATATATATATATATATGTGTGTGTGTGTGTGTGTGTATGTATGTTGTATGTAGGTATGTATGTATGTATGTATGTATGTAGTATGTCCGATTAGGAAGGCGTTCTGACGCCCTACCATTGCTCAAGAGCGTGGCACCAAGGGTGGAATTTTTCGGGGTCACTTGCAGGATTGGGATGCGGGCAGTTTTCTGGTGTCAATAGATGGTGCTGGGAATTGGATGAGAGATAACTGGAGGTTATGGTTTAGGGGGGGAGGGGAGGGCGGAGAATGTAGAGGGGGGAAGTGTCAGGAGTATTCCTGTTGAGTGGAAAGTTGAGTACTCAGCAATGACGTAACCTGTTTGCCTTGCTGCTTTCTATCGTCTTACCTTGGCATCATCTTCCTTGCATTCCCGTCCGCATTTCCGTCATCTTTTTTTATTTTTTTTTTATTTTTTTTATTTTTTTTACCGGCAACTGGATTCTCTCTCTCTCTCTCTCTCTCTCTCTCTCTCTCTCTCTCTCTACTCTCTCTCTCTCTCCTCTCGTGCTTTGGCACCTTTATATTTCATCGTGAGGAATATTTTGTGTTATTATATATATAATATATATATATATATAATTAGATAGATATAATATATATATATATAATGACAGTAACAAATTAATTTGTAAACTAATGGGTGATTAAAAACAGTTTGCTAGTTTGTCTGTGAGAGAGAGAGAGAGAGAGAGAGGAGAGAGAGAGAGAGAGAGAGAGAGAGAGAGTTCACTGCGAAACTTAAAATACTTATAAGAGCAATAGATAAGAAACAATATACCGATAACGTGGTTAGATGTAAACCGTCTTTACACTAGATATATATATATATATATATATATATATATATATATATATATATATATATATCTATATATATATAGATATATATACTTTGCAAGAGCATCGAGCGCATCAAAGTGCAGGTGTGGCAGAATTTGAAGTTCTTTCTCCGTGTAGGCTGATATTGTGAATGTTGCCAAGAATCCAAACAGGAAATGTTTGTTTATTTCTATCATTATTTTTTTCCTCTGTCTATAAATCCGTCGAAGATTGTTGTCTTTTCTTTCTCTGGATTCAGAAATGATGATGAAACCACATTAGAAACCGAAAATGAACTTTATTTAGACGATCATTAAACGACTTACCGTATGCCTTGAACGAGGACGTATTACGTAAACCGAATGGTTTTGGCAAAAGCGAACCAGACCGTGAGCTAGCCATGCTTTCGAACGCTTTCATTTTCAGTGTAAGGTGACCTTTCTTTTTTACAGTTCGTTGTCTAACCACTTTTTTTTTTATCGCCTCTAAATATTCAGACGTTAGATCTGATTGCTGGTGCCTTTTTCGCGGCTTTGCAACACGAGTCGTGAGTTTTTTTTTTTTTAACCACTCAAAGTAATGAAAGCAGGAATTCATGAGCTCAACGGTGGTCTTTTCATGAATTCAGGGACTCTGATATTCTGCCTTTTATTCTGAAATGAACTAATTTTTTTAAGCAGTTATTCTGATGCCGTGCATAGATTTGACTTTGTTTTACATCCCGCGGATAGTGTGTTTAGAACGCCGAGTATATTTTTGGTTCGTACATACACGGAGTCTGTTGTAGGTCTTGTCTGTCCTGAAAGTCTGTAATGATGAGTACATTCAACTTTAAGCCAACGTTTACCACTTTATAGGTGTCTGCGTGAGTGTATCAGTACAATAAGTTAAAAATCGTTAAAAACTCTTGAGTTAATTATTCGGATCTTTCCGAGATAGTGACCCTCAAAGATTTTAACCTGGTATGTATCCCCCTTTGCGGCTGGTTTTTTTTTACAAGTCCGTTAAGGATGACCGTAAAAACATAAACAAAAGACTGTAAATATCATAAAGATAATGACCCCTGAACTATGCTGGGGGTCACTATCTAGGAAAGATCCAATTATTCCTTATTAACATAGTAGGTCGTAGGTCCTGCATGTCGTAAAAGGCGACTGAAAGGACAGCTGCTCCCTTTCAGTCTTACTTTTTATTTTTAGTGAAAGGCTAGGCCCACCGCCTATAACTGTGAAGACTGCTGCCTTGCAGTCGACTTTTTTAGTAAAAGACTAGGCCCACTGTTAATAACTGTGGTTGATGACAGCAAGGGTATGCGGTCGTAAAAACCCCTTTGCCAAACAATAATCCCCTGCCTTTGATAGAAGGCAGTGGAGAAGGTGCGTCAGGCAACCAACGCCTTGATGTAGGGATAACGGTGGGGAAGAAGAGGAACATCGTAAGCTTTAAAAAAAATAAAGAAAAATAAAAAAATAAATAAAAAACAGCACACCATGTTTTTGCCAATATAAATATGAAATACATAAGTATTATTACATGAATTTTGATGTAACCATCTTTGTGGATGTGTAATGAAAACCCACTGTATCTCCTTAATATTAAAGGAGAACAGTCTTAGATTCCTGCAAACAGTTATCCCAAACGTTAATGACAGAAATCTTCATTTTCACTTAAATGTTTAGACAACAACTGTGTGTTTCAAGCCCGTAGGTGTTGAGCATCAAAGGCGTTTCTTCAGTCAATTTTCAGCCATCTAAAAATACTGTAATGTAAGAAAATCCCATTTGCCCTTTCTGAGGGATTACCGTTACAAAACATTCATTTAACAAATCATTCTTACGACACACGCTAGTCACAATCATCACGGTTAATTTTATTTATTTATTTTTTTATTATTATTATTTTTATTTGCGGTAGAAGAGTAATGTTCAAGGCCATTTTTTTTTATCGTCCGTCTACAGTTTGCGCTCTAATTATGTGCCCATTCTTACGACAAACGCCAGTTACAATCATCACAGTTTTTTTTATTTTATTTATTTATTTTTTTTATTTTTTTTTTTTTTTTTTTTTTTGCGATAGAAGAGTAATGTTGTAGACCATTGTTTATCGTTTATTACAGTTTATCGTTTATTACAGTAATTAGTAAGGTGCTATAAAAGCATAAACCACACACGACCGAGTCTAAATGTAGGGAAACCGAGATTGGGCAACGGACCCGCGTGTCACTGACCTGGTGTGCAACTGGTGCATGTCAGGCAGGGGAAGTTCTTGCCAGGTGGGAGCCAGATGGCTTCACTAGACAGGTGGGCATTGTGAACAAAAGACTAAGAATTACCTTCATCAAAGGGCACTTGCAGGTAGTCCCGGCTGCCCTGATCTCCATTAAGATGGTAGAGTTTAGGATAACACCCCCCCCCCTCTCTCTCTCTCTCTCTCTCTCCTCTCTTCTCTCTCTCATCTCTCCTCTCTCTCTCTCTCTCTCTCCTCACCTGTTGAATTCAGGTTTTCGCGGAAAACGTGTTCACAATTTTGTTGTGTTGGTTCTTAGAAAAGCTAATGTCTTCGTCGTTACTATTGGCAAGAAAATACGAAAAAATTATAAAATATAGATAAAAATTTCCACTTTTATTTCTGAACGCGAATCACTTACCTTTCTCCGTCTTTTATCTTGTATGAACTCTTTCCTTTGTTTATTTTCTTCTTTTTATATCAGTATTAATTTAATTTTCATCTCATGTTGGGCTCTTTGATAATTCGATATTATTGTTGGCGGTAAGATGATGAGAGATGACAGAGATTCATCTCCCAAGGCAGAAATACTAAATATTTAATACTCCTGGGATAAAGCAGATAACTGGACTGCAGTAACACAAAACGATATTCAGAATAACAATAGTGTAGCCTCAGTGGCGTGATCGGCATGGTCTTGACCTGCCTCCTCGGTGGCCGCGTGTTCGATTCTCAGTCATTCCACTGAGGGGTTAGAGATGTGTATTTCTGGTGACAGAAGTTCACTCTTAACGTGGTTCGGAAGTCACGTAAAGCCGTTGGTCCCGTTGCTGAATAACCACTGGTTCCATGCAACGTAAAATCACCATACAAAGAAAACAATATTGTAGGTTTGGGCTTTTAACCCAGCCAGTAGGAGTCACTTCCGATTAGTATGACTATAGATAGACCGCTTTGCAGACTTGCAAATGGATACCACAAGCACCCGTAGAAGGAAGTATTGAAGTGTGAAACTATGCCAACCAGCTATAATGTGTTGGTACAGGTTCTGGTGCTTACTAGTATTTATGTGGGGTACTTTAACACCAAACCTACACCCTGAATAAATGGCTGTTTTGAACGTCACTATCTACATTTAAGTACTTAGTACATCTCTCTCTCTCTCTCTCTTCTCTCTCTCTCTCTCTCTCTCTCTCTCCCCCCGCCCGAAATTTTTCCACGCGTACTCTTTGCTCTTGTCTAGTCTCTGCTGTATCCGTTTCTCATCTGATCATCTGATATCCAATGTTTTAGTTTTTTCGTGTTTCCTCTTACCCCAATGCTTTTTTTTCCAGCCGATTGAGACATTCTTAATGTTGAACCAGCCCTCATTCATCTTGGTCTCCCCAGATATGGTTCTTAAGACTGCAAAATATACTTGGACACTGAGTCTCCAAAGCCTCTTGATGTTAATCTTCAAGAAGCTTTACTTTACGTATGAAACTTAGGCATTCTGTCAGCTTGTGTGTTGCGCGCTTTGAAGTTTAAATTTAGAATGACAAAGACTAGTTTGTGATCGCTGCTGACATCTGCTCCAGTGCAGCTGCTAACATTCTTTCGTGTTCTTTTGCTCTTTTGATTAATAACTATAATATATTTGATTTGTCCAAATATATGTCTGTGTGTCCTGTTAAATACCATATTATTTACAGACAAAAACTAACAGATTGCAACCCATTTCGGTTTGCAGTCTTTACCCATTACATCCTCCAAACATGACTGAGGCAAATGCACTTATTGGTTATGGTTTCGCTTGGGTGTAAATTATTGCCACTAACTGATATTTGTGGCTTAAAATCTGTAAATTTATAAATGCACACATGTCTAATATATATATTGAGGTAATATATATAGATATAGTATATATATATATATATTATATATATTATATATAATATATATATATATATATATATATATATATATGTTATATCATAAAGGTGTTAATAAGTATTACCCATGTTGTATTGTTTTCCTTTTATCGACATAGAGAAGGATCATTGACAGGTAGAGGAGTTAGGTCGTATGGGTCACCAGCATATAGATTTGAACATTCTGCTTCAGTAGCGCAGCGCTGCCTTTGTTATGTGTGGAAATCCACTTATTGTGCCGACGATCAGTGGAAGCCATATATTTTACCAAGAACTCACTGTATAATTTGCTGTACCTAGTTTCTAAAGAACATCAGGTCTACTTAAGACTTTGGCTGTACCATAAATAGAGGAACGGTACGTCATCCAGCGGAACCAGAATTTTTTTTTCTTTCTCTGTGTTTGTGTGTGTTTGTTATTTATTTATATTTAGATTTTTGGCATTATGCCAAGCACTTGGGCGACTAAGGCCATTCAGCGCTGAAACTGAAATTGACAGTTAAAGGTGTTACAGGAGGAAAACCTCGCAGTTGCACTATGAAACAATTGTTAGGAGAATGTGGACAGTAGGGTGGAAGAATGAGAATATGAACGGAGGCACAGTAAAACGAATGAAAGTAGTTACAGCTAGGGGCGGAAAGGACGCTGCAAAGAACCTTTAGTAATGCCGACATCGCACCGAATGAGGTGCACTGACGGCACTACCCACCTACGGGGCGTGTGTTTATTAGTGTGAGGTGATGGGTGAATGGAAACCGACACAAGAGTCGCTTGTTGTGCTGTTGTGCTTATTTATTACGTTAATTTTTTTCTCGAGGTTTCAAAGCAAAGTTTAAAAGGGAAGCTGGTAACCCGCAGGGCGTGAAGTATACAGAAAGTTAACTTTACCACGGTGGTTCTCACCCTGGGGGGCGTCAGCAATTTCCAGGGGAGGCGCGAGCCCTAGGGAAAAATTAGTAAAAAATTCTTTTAATTATATTCGTTATTCTCTTAACAGAAGTGAGGAACTTATATACAGAAGTTTATGAAAAAATGCAAAAGTATCGCCTTATAACGTTAATTTCCCCGAGTCTACTACTCTAGTTAGGCTCGTTGGGCTGACAATGTTTTGTAATTATTGACCTCCCTCCCTATCCTTCGAAACCCCTCCGTTTTCTCTTTTTTTTCAATTGTAGGAGGGAATTTTACTCAAATATGCAAGGGGGGCGTGGAAGGACCGACTCTTAGAGGGGGCGTGGTCATATAAAGGTTGAGAACCACTGCTTTGTCATTTAACTGTTGAACCATCAGGTACATCCTTGAGTGTTAAGTCTTAGCGAACTGAATACTGTGATTTCAGTCATAAGTTTTGGTATCACTCTGTTGTCGTATGAAAGTCGAAACTGCATGATCAGAATTTTTTAGATAAACGTAAGAACAACCAGATAATACAACGGCACTCCTCTTTCTAAAACTATTGAGAATCACAGCAGACCAGATATTTTTCATTTGACAGTTCGTGAGCGTCATTGACCTGAATGCAGATCAAATAACTATAATTCGCCTAATATTCTTAGTCTCATTCTCTGTGCGCGCCGTCCTTCATAATTCAGACGTCTGCTGTGTGGGGCTTTTAAGATTGGTGAGCTGCTATAATAATGTCGAATTTGCGCTTGTAACAGAACCAGTACGAGGTAGACGGTAAGCGTTATAGAGTCGGGGCTTGGGAAACATGATCTCTCACTTCTTCCTGTTGGTAGTTACTCTATTGATCCTAACGACCGCTCGCTCTGTCTTTGTCCTTGACTATACTAGTAGTTGTTGTGGTCAGATCAGCCCTCACAGCCTTTCATTGTTTTCGGAGGGAGAAGAGATCAGTGTATCCTCTCCCATACGAAGCGAGTGTCTGAGTCTGAGGGTCACAACCGAAGATAATTATACACATTGTCGACGCTCTCGTTAGTATCGTCGGTTTTTTATTATATGTTTTGTCCAGCACTTTGCGTCTGAAGCGTGATTAGCGATGGCTTATTTATTTTTTCTGTCATTTGGCAGCTCGATTGAGTTGAGTGGGCATCATTTGTACCTCGTAATCGAAATGCAATACGTAACTGCGATAAATTTAGCGATGTGAATGTCAGATGTCTCTCAAATGTGTCTTCTGGGGCTCATATCGTAATTTTCAGTAATAATCAGCCTCAGTTGATAAGATTTTATAAGAATTTGATTAGCGTTCTAATTTTTATAATGTCTTTATAATGCATATAACACTATGGTCAAATATTCAAGATGCAAAATATGATAATAGTGATCCTCTCCTTTCGTTGCTAGATGGTCTTTTGTTATCTCTGAAAGTAAATAACCATATAAGGTCACGAACTCTCATGGAAATGCGTTAAACTATATAGGTCATGAACTTTCTTCACAGCAGAATCAACGGTTTTATTCATTCATATCTGGTTTTGATTTCCGAGTGTTGTCTTCGAAATCAATTCGAACAGTTCTCATTATTTTCAGAGATCCTGCCTTTCTCTTGCGAAACGAGTTTTAGACAGTGAAGAAAAATACAGAATTTCGTCTTCCATTCTGTTATAGATTCGCTTTTCCTCAGTAAAAATGTTACATCGTTCTATGAATAAGAAAGACTTGTCATAGGCGTATGTGGAAAACAGTGATGCAGTCCTTAGGGTAGCATTATTTATTCAACAGCGTATGAAGGACAACGTTATTTATTGAGGGGTACAGATTTGCTGAATATGGCAATCCTTATTGCTCCTATACTCCAAAGGCCTGATATCCATTTAGCTACTTACAAAAGGTGTTAAATATAACACGTCTACTACTTAGTCTAAGCCCATCGCGTGTCATATTAATCTAGTGTACGAATTACAAAGCAGCATTAGAAAGTTAATATTTTAATTGCCCATGGGAGACAGCGTTTAAAAACTTGATAATTCAGGTTTTGTGTACAACAGAAACATTA
Source organism: Macrobrachium nipponense (assembly GCF_015104395.2). Taxonomy (NCBI): domain Eukaryota; kingdom Metazoa; phylum Arthropoda; class Malacostraca; order Decapoda; family Palaemonidae; genus Macrobrachium; species Macrobrachium nipponense. The sequence goes on from NC_087202.1 coordinate 98,060,541, forward strand.
AGGAAATTCATGTTGAGTTTGATAATTGAAGGAAGTAAGAGCCGCGTTATGTTTAGGTTCTTAAGTAAGTGATTTTTGGGGGAAACTACTATATTATAGTATTGATTCTTGAACTGTAAAGAAGTCGTAGGAAAATTCACAATATTTCCTAGGGGTTATTATCTTTACGATACGTACAGTCTTTTGTGTATGTTTATACGGAAATCCCCAACGGTCTTGTAAAGGTGGATACATGAATATTTACATACCGGGTTAAAACCTTTTGGGGTCACGATCTAGGAAAGATTAATGAGACTTTTTTTTACCCGGATTTGAATTATCATTCACTGGTCAGAAAAACTGTATCCTGCTAATTGAAGTATGTGTAATGAGATATACGATAATTATATAATATATATATATATATAATTACCCAGTGACCTAATTATATTGTATATAAATGACAGCTACATTTACTGAAGTGTTAAGTTGACGCTAAAGAGGCATCAAATAAAATCCCATTCATTTGTTATCTTGTTTTAACTACGATGAAAGTGTTCTTGGTAATTATATCATGGCTTTGAATGAAAGCATCACTGCAATTACCGTGTTCGTACCCAGGTTGGTACGTGCAGCGGAAATCAACGAACTATATTACAAAAGCTGTGACATCCTCACCACTACCGCTGTGCAGCTGTTGTTCTCCTGCTTTGCAAAGTTCACTCTCCCATGCTGCTGTTAGCAATGATTCTCTCTCTCTCTCTCTCTCTCTCTCTCTCTCTCTCTCTCTCTCTCTCTCTGGTATTTTTTTCGATATGATTGCGTCTCTCTCTCTCTCTCTCTCTCTCTCTCTCTCTCTCTCTCTCTCTCTCTCTCTCTCTCTCTGTATTTTTATTCTTTTAAAAATTGTTTGAACCTTTCCTCATGCGTAATGGCGGGTTTGAATCATTCGTTATTTTCATTCATTTTAGACAAGTAAGCGCACAGTTATTGTCTCGAAAATAAGCGTTAAGTGTGTACGTATGCGCTTCAGAGTTCAGATGGTACGTAGAGAACGGGAAAGCGTCTTTTATCTTCATTCTCAGTCTCGTGTTGTTCAGATTCTCGTTCAGAGTTGACGGTTGAGAATGATGCTTCTTCCCTCTCGTTATGGAAAGCTAGCGCCTCAGTGGCGTGATCGGTACGGTCTTGACTTGCCACCTCGGTGGCTGCGAGTTCGATTCTCGGGTATTTCATTGAGGCGTTAGAGATGTGTATTTCTGGTGATAGAAGTTCACTCTCGACGTGGTTCGGAAAGCCGTTGGTCCCGTTGCTGAATAACCTCTAGTTCCATTCAACGTATAAACACCAGACAAACAAAACATAAGGCCATCAGCATTTACAGGTACAGTCGCGCGAAAAATCTGTTACTGTAGCTCCTGTGGCGCCGACTTTTCTTGTCAGTTCATACTCAAGTACCACAACCACATACTTTGAACAGAAACAGAAATTTGATACTTGTAATTTTGTGGCTTCATTATCACCACATTCGATATGTATAGTATTATATATACTATATTATAACATAAACTTGAAACAGAAACAGCAAATATATCACTTGGACAGTTCATAAATAAATTCACCCCATAAAGGGATAGTGCCGTCAGTGCACATCAATATTTAGCCATTACTTTTTTTTATCTTTTATTAGAAAAATATTACATTCATTACACAAAAAGTAGGATGTTACAAAACATTACAAAATTAGATATACATACCATATTTACAAATTACTATGGCTTAGAAAAGAATTAGAAGTCAAAATCAATGTACGCTTTACTAAATAGGTTTGCAATTTTTTCTTTTATATAAATTTCTTAACAACCACGCGTCCTAAGTTTACAAAGACGCACGTATCTTCTATTGTGTATTTGTTTTTCCTGCTAAAAAGCCTTAATCCAAACAGCATTATTATATATATCCAAGACATAATATTGATATATATAAATAATTTAAAAATATTCATTTACAATTACATTAATATTAACATTAAATTTATTATTTATTTAATTTATTTATGAAATATTATTATATATATATATATATAGATATATATTTATAATATATATATTATTATATACATATATATATACATTATATTATATATATTACAATATACATATATAATATATATATAAAGGTATAAGCCACGAAGGAAAAATAAACAACGGAGTTTCCGCAAGATCTTTCGACGTTCAACGTGTTTTACCTAGCTAAGTAAAGGACGTTGAACGTCGAAAGACCTTGCGGAAACTCCGTTGTTTATTTTTTCCTTTGTGGCTTATACCTTTATTTATGGATTTATCACGTTCCAAACTTTCGTGATTCAGTTACACACACACACACACACACACACACACACACACACACACACACATATATATATATATATAATATATATATATATATACCCATATCCAACGATCATTATCATAGCACTATTTCGGTTTTTTTAGCGTTATTTTTGAAATTAAACATGATAGTATTCAAGAATTTATCCCTGTTGATCTCACATGAAAAAATATAGTGCATTTTTTTTTTAATATTTCAATGTACATGTAATAAATTTGGGCATTATTAACGGGTGCTTGCAGCTTCCTTTCGGTCCCTATACCTACGATATGAAGAAATCAAGATATTTGCAGAGAGAACTGCCTCCAGGCATGTACAGTGACCACCGAAGGTGCCCCTGGAGAGAATCTAAGCGGCTTCTCCGTGGATTTAAACGCACCTGGAACTGTTTGAAATAGTGGCAACAGCACCAAAGTGAGGTGCCATGTTGACAGAAAATCTGACTCCGTTTCATGTTATTGCATAAAAAACCCTTATCAATCGTGAACCTATGTAATTGATTTAGAATTCTGCGTAACGGAAAAGATGATATTTGATATCTGTTTGATATCTGTAATGGGAGAAATGGTTTTATCTCTGTTGTTGTTATAAATTTGGCAGATATGCGGAGATGAAACACACGTGGGAGAACCCTAGCAGCCCCGCCAGAGAGCTCTGGTCATTTTAGAAATACTATAGCTGCAGCAACGCCATCTTGATTAAAGATGGCGATGGCTGCAGCCACCTTTTAGCATTTCACCTCATCTCCACTCCAGCTTCCTTTCTTCGGCCTTGCTCTCCAACCGCTTTAACCATTTCTTCTTTGTGCACAGTTCCACCTTTTGAACCTTGCACCTCCATCTTTACAGTCTTAAGCACTGAATGGCCGAAAGCGTTCCAGTGCTTGGCGTGACAGCCTAATTATCATACTCTTATTATTATTATTATTATTATTATTATTATTATTATTATTATTATTCAGAAGATAAACATTATACATATGGAACAAACCTACAGGGGCCATAGACTTTAAATTTAATCTTCCAAAGAATATGTTGTTTATTGGGTAGAAGTTACAGAACAGAATATGAAATCATCATATCAAATTAAATTCAGACGTTATGTAGTGTAAGAACGAGTTTCAGTTATAAGTGGTATATATGGACGGTAAATTGATCTGATACATAATGTTGGCGTTGCAAATGATGAAGGTTGTGATAGAATGAGATTAGGTGATTAAGTGGAGGTCTATAGGGACGCAGAAATATACATGAGTCTATAAGGACGCAGAAATATACATGTACATGGCATAAAACAGGATACTGTATATTTTAAGGTGAACTACCACCCTATGAAATAACGGCTTAGTCTGGCCTTACCAGCCGGTTTGTGGCGGTTGGGCATTGTTATTTGTGGTGTGGAGAGAGAGAGAGAGATTCTTAAAGCTTATATTCCAGAGTTCTATTTATCGGTCCTGGGTAGTTGTAGGCGTTCCAAATTGGATCCCGTGGGGGGCTTTTTAAAATCCTTGTTTACATATCGAATGTTTATCAGCTTCATGTTGAAGTATCCTTGCTCGATAAGTCGGTTTTAGCAATGCTATTTGTAGCAGAATGTTTGATTGCAGCGTGATTGAATGCGATCGAGAAATTGGTTTAGGTTCAGAGAGCAATTTGCGATTTTTTTTTTTTTTTTTTTTCCTGGTACCCAGATTGTGTGATTGGCGTAATTATAACGTATTGCTGACTTCCTCGTTGCTCGACTAGTCAGCTGTGACCTTGGGATCATGGAGGCGTTATCGTCAACTTTTACATTTCAGGTAAAAATTATAAATTGTAGGTACAGTAAGTTACGCAGGCTGGAATTTGCAGTTATGACAGAGCGACGGAACAAGAAAAACTTCCTCCACCTCAGGATACTTCTTGGGAAAATAACCTTAGCTATTATAAACAAGAGCATTATCAGAGTTTGCGATATTGCATTGTATTAAGGTAACGTGAAGAGAGATGCAACATGAAACAATATGCACGTTTTAATCTTGTTTATTTCCTACGTTGTTGAATAGTTTAGTTATCCATCTGTCTGTCTTATCTATCTATCTATCTATCTATCTATCTATCTATCTATCTATTATATATAAATATATATATATATATAATATATTATATGAGAGAGAGAGAGAGAGAGAGAGAGAGAGAGAGAGAGAGAGAGAGAGAGAACCTGCGGAAATTCATTGGAGCAAAGGAGGATGTTTTGGCGTACACAGTGCATGCAATATGTTTTGTGAGTAAACACGAAATGCTTGAATTGAAGCGAAGCTGTGGCCTTGGATCCCTGTTTGTGTTCCAATTCTTTTTATGCTTATATTTAGATTTTATTTAGTCCTTGCATTTCGTGGAGTGCCTTGTCTGTGGCAGTCAGTGCATTTGGGTATCCTTGGCGCATTGCGGTCAGACCCATGAGGCATTATGTACGCTGCTGATCATTCATATATTGTTCACATAAAACTGGCAACCTTCAAGTAGCTATGAGGTTATGGGGAAAGAGCAAAAATGCTGTAGAACGCATACGTGATAGGAGGGCGGGACGATGCAA
>NC_087202.1:98070484-98206308 GCF_015104395.2 Macrobrachium nipponense
ATCGTTCACATTTAGTAAATCCTCAAGATAATGGACTGCATTATCTAGAAATGTACGCAGTCTTCACACTTTTAAGTTCAGTGTCGTTAACCATACCTTATTGCAAGCCCTTGCCCTATTGTCTCCTTATGACTCAATAACCACATTCTCGAATTTTATAAGCTCTTCATATACTCCTTTAATCTTAACCATAGCCTAATATTCATCCATTTTCTTCTTGTAGGCCCAGCTTCATTCCTCCTTATCAAACTTATCCTTACAGCTACATTTTCACCTCTTCTTCTCCAACTTAAACTTCTATTTCACCATTGCATTCACTAAATTGCTTTTCCGTCTACTCTGAACTAGTACATGGTCTAACAAACACTTCCTTACCGGATTCTTCTAGATGAACCAAGGTTTTTCAGCAGTTAAGCTCATTACCAAAAATATACATCCACAGAACGCCTCATTCGCATTCACTCTTGTAACTCTACCCTGCCTACATCTCTAATTTTTTTTTCTGTGCCACTTGCCATTGTATTGAAATCATTGACACGAACACTCATGTTTCCCAAACCCAGCAAGCTCTTCTCAAATCTATAAGACACTTGTTTTCCAATCTTGATCCATATACAGTACCCATCGCATTTTCTCCAACTGCAGTAAATCTTATTCATAGTTCTTAAATTCAAGTACAGATTTTGTACTTTCTCATCTATCTCAAAGCTTTTTCAGTAACTCATGCTAGTACTACACCTACCTTAGTTATACGTCTCTTAGCCACCCAAGACACAATCCCACTTTGTCCTTCCCATTCTTGCACGTTTTTTTTTTAAAGGTACATTTTTTTACACATGGTCCTTTGCAGTTAAACACAGAGTATGGGGATTCATTACAAAATTAATGCTCCCCAGACATTTGGTAACTCAACTCTCACGGCGGCAAGAATGACGATTGTGTGTGCGTGTGTGTGTGTGTACTGTACTATAATGCGAGCATGCAACAAAGCAGCAATGCAGTGTTGGCGTATGCACAATTGTGAAAATAGACACAGAAATTTAGGTAATGAGTACTGCTTCTGATAATTTTTCCTAATATGCATGATATATGTTTACATATAGATACATGTCTGCAGATACAATGATTGTATGGATGATAGTAGCATTCTTTCAAAAGATGTTAAGAAAAACTAGTTGGGCAGGGATTGAACTTTCTAAAAACATAAGATTTTCATCTCATCATTGTATGATATGGGAGAGAAAGTATATCATGTACTTCAAAGCTAAAATAGAAGTTGAGGCCAAATAGTTTGGGTATGGGATTAACCTCTAGACTAATGTAAGGAAATCAGTGATCAAAAGAATTTCATAATTAAATTCTTATTGAATTAAGATTTAAATGTTCAAAATCTTAACCTGGTAGCTACATCTGCTTCATGAGTGAGTGACATGATTTCGCAATTTCTTAGGAGTGAGCTTTCTTTGCCTGGAACTGCCTCTGGATGCCTTTGACACACTGTTACTCTTATATTAAAAGCCTCTATAATGCTGCTTTTCTGTAACTGTAATATAAAGAGGGTGGAGACGGCAAGTCTCGATCCTAAAGATGTGGCGCACCCTCCCAGGACTACGACCAAGCAAGCGACCAAGGTACCTTGTTCCAGTGTCCGTGCTCTCATAGGAGACTAGTAGTATAAGAGAGGCTGACCTTGGGCAGGACGACGTTAATCTTAAGTCCAATGTGGAGTTCTTGAACTTGTACAAAACTTTGAGATAGTATACACTGCATTTTTTAGTTTTCTGTAAATGAAAACTATTGAGATGGCTTTGTCTGTCCGTCCAAACTTTTCCTGTTTTAAAAACTACTGAGGCTAGAGGGCTGCAAATTGGTATGTTGATCATCCACCCTCCAATCATCAAACATACCAAATTGCAGCCTTCTTACATCAGTAGTTTTTATTTTATTTAAGGTAAAAGTTAGCCATGTTCTTGCGTCTGACACAGCAACAACACAGGCCATCACGACCGGCTGACGGTTTCATACAGCATTATATGCTGTACAGAAACTCGACTGCGGTGAAGTTTACTTTCTTAAGCGTGCATCACCGACGGAATCCATTTTTCTGGAAATAGGATTAGAAGATTTTGTCACATATTTCTGTTCGCAGATGTAAATGTATAAAGCTGCGTATTGACCTCAGTCACATCCCACAGAAATCAAGGTTGTTGCTATGTAAACTCGACCTGATGATCTTTGGTACATGTCTGAGTATGACTATATGGTGATGTTTAAATATTTCTTCTCTCCCACATCGGTGAAGTGTTGTTTACCTTCCAAGACAGTATTTATGGACAGAAATTTCACCAAGAACCTTTTCGTAGAATACAGATCGTTTTTTAAACTTGCTGACAGTATGCATGGACTCAGTTGAATTTATCACGTAAACAGCTGCGGCTCAACAATAAATGAACTGCAGAATTAGGACGTGAGTAAAGAGGAAACGTAAATGTATTGGAGGAAGTAGAAGAGGGGTGAGTGCCAGCGAGCTTCTTAGAATGAGGCTTCAGTGTCGATTTTGTAAACAGGTTGGAAAATGGTCGAAAACATCTTTGTCGCGTTATTTTGTTTGTGGCATTTCCCCAACTTCACCTCCTCTTTTTTCACATAGAGGGTGTTGCCGCTGAACCCCCCCCCCCCTTCCACTCCCCATTATGTCAACGGAGTCTGAAATTTCAGGTCGTCTATCAAATAACTGACAAATACTATAGTAGATTCACATCAACCGTGCATTTGATGTCTAGGCCAGTCCCTTACGACGCTCCTGATTGGCTGTTGATAAGCCAGTCACAGGGCTGGAAACTCTGTCTCTCGAGAGTTCACATAGGCAGGATGTATGTTCCACCTCTCCTGGGGGATACTTTTGAAAGACGTATCCCTCGGGAGGGGTGGAACTTAGTTCCTATCCATGTGAACTCTCGAGAAAGAATGAGAGTTTCCAGCCCTGTGATTGGCTTATCAACAGCCAATCAGGAGCGTTGTAAGGGACTGGCCTATACATCAAATGCACGGTTGATGTGAATCTACCATAGCTTTGTTTAACTTTGTTAATCATTTTCAGTAAATGAAACGAAGATTTTTGACTAACAGTACTCTCTGGTAAGTCTGCCGAATAAAGAAAGCCACGCAGGAACGAATCCAGGTAAAAAAAAAAAAAAAATCAGTCGCTGGTAAAAAAGAAAAAAAAAAAGTCACTTACAAAAAGTCACAGGAAAAAGTCCCATTAATCTTTCCTAGAGTGACACCCAAGGGTTTTAACCCGGTGCATCCACCTTTGCTTCGTGTTTTGTAAAGCCCGTTGGGGATTACACTTAAAACATAAACGACTGTAAATATCATAGAGATAATGACCCCAAGGAATACTGTGAACTTTTCCCTGCGACTGTTTTCTCCAAGCCAAAATTGTGACTTTTCTTGTTTTCCTGTGACTTTATTTCCGGCCACCGCAGGGACAATATTACATTTCAAATGTCGCAATCGCCTTCAGTCAAAACATTGAGAAGCTCCCAATATGTCTTGAACGTATTCACTTTTTTTCCTTTTTCGTCTTTTTTTTTCGTAAAGGCTGTGGAAAAACAAACAAAAATCCATAAGAGCAGCTTTCAGACTTTTTACTTTTATTATTACATAAACCACAGTTTTGCCAACACTGGTTAATGCATTGTAATAAAAGGGATATTGGTAATATGCATCCCTCATGCACGTGAATGCGTTTAATCACGCGGGTCTGTTTATTTATTTTGATAGAATTCCCTTGATAAACAGCGGATGACGGTTTCGTTGTGAATGTGCTTCTCACATATATCGTCATATATTATCTATTTGCCACAAAGTCAAAGCAGATTTTTTATAAACAAAATAAATAGATATATTATAATTGAGATTTTTTTTTTTTTTTGTCATTATAACTCACTTGGCGCTTGTCGATTATTTGTCTGACTAGTTAACCGTCTCTAATTATGTGTGAGGGATGAGGTCAGTTTCTTCTCAGCAATTCTAATCGTAAGAGGCAACTTGACCGGAAGTTTATTGCTTTCTTTCATTACTTAAGGACTTGATTGTGTTGCTTGTTTATCCATTAATAGTTATGCTGGTTTTTTTCGTAAATATTAAATTGAAGTCATTTCTCAGGGTCTTAGGTCTCTCTCTCTCTCTCTCTCTCTCTCTCTCTCTCTCTCTCTCTCTCTCTCTCTCTCTCTCTCTCTCTCTCATAGACCAAGTGGCAACGGCTGTCTCCATCAACTTGAAGTGAATGAGGATGTTGAGACTGAAGTAAGCGAGGAATAATAAAATAATATAACGATCGTAAGAAATTGAGAATTGGGGAATTTCACTGACCTTCAAGCATCAGGGAAATTGGGGAATTGCATCGCGTTAGGCAAAGTGTTAGGGGGAACAGGAGGCAGTTTATTTCTGGGGTCGAGAGCTGGTCAGACCTTGGCCATTTTGCAGAAGTAAAATTTTTTATATTTGGTTGCTTAATGGTTGGTATTTTATATTGTTAGGTTCTCGTGGCTTTTTTCTTGACTTGTTCATTATTATTATTATTATTATTATTATTATTATTATTATTATTATTATTCTACCCTCCCGATCCCCGACCTACCCCGCCCCGGACAAACAGGTTTGCAGGAGGAGCGTGGATATGTCATGTCTTCCCTACCCTTCAGAACCCCTACCTACCCCGCCCCACCCGGAACGTACAAACAGGTTTGCAGGAGGGGGTTGGATATGGCATGTCTCCCCTACCCACCCTGCCCCACCCAGGGTGGACAACAGGTTTGCAGGAAGAGGGTGGATATGGCATGTCTCCCCTACCCACCCTGCCCCACCCATGGTGACACAGGTTTCCAGGAGGGTGTGTATATGGCATGTTTTCCCCTACCACCCTGCCCCACCGGGTGGACAAACAGGTTGGAAAGGGATATGACATGTCTCCCCTACCTTCCCGATCCCCTGCCTACCCCGCCCCACGAACAGGTTTGTAGGAGGAGGGTGGATGTGTCATGTCTCCCTTACCTACCTCGCCCACATCCGGGCTGACAATTAAGAAATATCCACTCGGATTTTATTATAATTGTTATTATTATTATGTAATAAAAATCCACAATTATGTAAATAAATTGTATTAATATGCAAAAGTTAGAGACAAACTTCCGGTTCGAAATTCTTTGTTTTATCTATTGCATATTAATTCAATTCATTCATATAATCGTAGACAGCCACAGGAAAGGTGCAAATTAAATACCAGTTACCCAGCGCTTTCGTGTATTGTGTACACTTCTTCGGGGTACAAATTAAACTGAATAAATAAGGACATAAACAAGAAAACTTCACAAACCAAAGATGAAAGCCATCAACAAACAGAACATCAATACAATTTGTCACTAACAAACAATAAGAATACTTTAAAAGCTTAAAAACTGTAACTAGTTAGTACAACAAGCCGTTGCTAAAAGGTGACATTGTACTTCCCTACAATTTTATAAACAAGCTAACAACCTAATTTAAACATACCTGAACTCAGCTTCATAAATTGGCTGTTATAATAAATGCTACTATTCATATAATTGTGCATTTTTTGTTGCATAACAGTTTATCACGATATTTTGAATTACATCTTCTTCTTCTTCTTCTTCTTCTTCTTCTTCTTCTTCTTCTTCTTCTTCTTCCTTCTTATTATTATTATTATTATTATTATTATTATTATTATTATTATTATTATTATTATTTCTTCAAAAAGCGCACAGTTAGACTCAGTGATATTCTTTTCTTTTTTGTCATCTTAAGTAGTGATTGTAGACCACAAAGACTAGTATTTTGCTTTTGCACTGCAAGATTAAACACGTTTATCATATATTGGTACCAGATCACATTCTTCCTGATAGTGTCAAGGACACCGCTGTTCTCACTATCAAGAGCAGACGTTAACTCTTAAGGTCTTATAAATTTGAGCAGATTATTGCTGTAGAAGAGACGAGTTCTTGGGGTTGTTTAACTTCTGTCTATTAAGAAAGCTGAACTTTTGCCAAGTTTTTACGAAGATTACTTAATTTATTGCACATTCTTTGTTTTTATATTTGAAGATTAAAATGTGGTTTTGTACGTTTAATGAGTTTTTGGTCTTACGTACGTTTCACGGGCGGCTGAATACGAACAAAGATAGCATTATTTTTGTTAGTTCCTGCGAGAAAACCTGTGTTTGTGTGTGGAGAAGGACAGTGAGTGCCATGACCTGAGAAAGAGAGAGACGAAGGCAGGCTGCTGTGATTTGGTAAAACCATGACTGGCTTCTTGGAAAATTGGCAAACAGTACTAATATTGCCTGCTTCCTGCTTGACGCAAATAGCCATTTTATAGGAGATTTTGTGTTTTTTAAATGATTAATTAATCTACTTATTTACTTGTTTGTTTGGTCGTGTTGTTTGCATTGTCCATTACCAACTTGACTTTTTCATGAGCTTACGTAGTTGCATATACTGTCCTTGGGTTGAGGCCATTGGAGAGTATAAAATTGTGTCTTGGGTTGGGTTGCGTATATGGTTGTCACACATAGTAAGTATACTCCAGTATGTGTGTATTATTAGTAAGGACTCTGCATTATATATAGATATCGAAAAAGGTCCTACATGCGTAATTGACCGAGATATAGCACTTAAACTTCTGTCGGGTCACTTACTCCCACATTTACACTGGGGAAAAAAAAAACAATTTTCTTCCGCCATTATTCCGTTAGGTAACTCTCTTCTTCTGACGCTACACTGTGGACGTCTGTCCCTGGGTCGCATCACCTCCGTCTTTTCTGGAGGATCTGTTTTATTGCGCGGTTAATCCCATTCTTCTCCCTTTCTCCTTCGAATCGGACGTGCGTCCGACCGTTCCGTCACCCGTCGCATGAACTACGTCATAAGTACCCTGCCCATTTGTCAGATGTCGTCACTGGTATGCTGGAATAATTGTATCTGAAAAGCGGGATGCCCATGAACCTCAGGGATGACCTTTATTTGTGCGACCTAGTAGGAAAACATGGCTGTTGTGCGACTTTTGACGTAGTATCTCTGAATACCTGGTTATCAAGGTTTCTCGATGGATTCATATAATTGCTAAATGATAATGCTACGAGCTCAGTTACCCATATCTTTTAATTACACGGAATAAAATGCCTGTTCCATTTCTTGTCGAAGAAAATCTTAAAAAAAAAAAAAAAAAAAAAAAAAAAACTTATTTGCTTTTGAATAAGCTGCATGATTTGTGCTGCGAAAAATTAATATATATATAGATATATTATTATATATATATAAATATATATACTAGATATATATATAGATACTATTATAATATATATATAATATATAATATCTGTGTCAAATTTCCTATTACTCATCGTAATTTCCCATCAATTCTTGTTGTCTCTTTCACCGTGACTTTTCATGAAAGATTTTTATGTAGGGTTTGTGAGAGGACGACTTACCTTCAGTATTAACAATTAATGTTTTAGTGTGCTTGTATATGTTTACGAAACATTCTGAACATGTATGGCTGAGAAACACGACGATTGCGAGGAGAACTAATAGAAACATTTAAAATGCTGAAAGGCATAACAAAAGTAGACAGTAACCTATTTACGTTTAACGGAAACCAGACAAGAAATAACGTATGGAAACAAGAACTGAAGAGATACAACACATCCCATTGTGGGAACTTCTTTACATACAAGATATTTGACACATGGAATAAACAGCCACCAGAAGTTGTAAACAGCAACAGTGTGGAAGAGTTTAAAAGAAAGCTAGACAGAATCATGAGGACACTGTGAATGCGCAGTAAAACCTGCTCCTAGAGATAAGGGAGCACACTATGTCTCCTCGGATGGACTAACAAGTCTTTGAGACATCCTAATCCTTGTAACTCCTTATAAATACCTGTGTTATTGTACTGAAACAGTTTGGTTCCGTTAATTAGTTATTTCCTCTTAAGTCGGTTTATTTTGCATGGTGTTAAGTGCTTAAATATTAAATGATGATATGTGGTAATAGTAAACATAAGTGTAAAAGTAGTTATTATAGTAATAATTCGCCAAATAAATTTCTGTTACTTATTTATTCGACAATTTTTTTAATTTGTCGTCCTTTCTCTTCCATATTTAAGTCTTACAGAAATATGTTTTCCTTCGCGCTCCTGGCATTGTCTTGTAAAACGGTTTGTCCTGTCTCATATTGTGAGAGACTCTTGTTGAGAATCATCACCCCAACCTCACCCCCCCTCCTCTCTCTCTCTCTCTCTCTCTCTCTCTCTCTCTCTCTCCACCTCGACCCTTTTTCCCTTATCTGTCTCACCTTCCCTAGACCATGGGTATTCTTCGTTCTGGGTACCGCGCTTATAATCCTTTATGTGACCACTTAACCCTCTCTCTCTCTCTCTCTCTCTCTCTCTCTCTCTCTCTCTCTCTCTCTCTCCTCCCGTTCTTTCTGCTGCTCTCAAGGTTAAAACCTCATGTACCATGAGTACCTAAACCTTCACAGTTGCATCGGTCCGCTTGGCTTACTTTATTAAACAAGTTTTATTTTTTTTATTTTAACCTATTTATTTAAAGCCAAAAAGACTTTTTCATCGCAAATTGAGCTCGGAAATGTGCAGTAGTTGGCTTCTTATCCAAGACGGATTTAAACTGAATTTTGTGGTTGTCAGTATAACAAAGTGGGATGGCAAAATCGTTTGATAGAGACATTAGATGTAAGAATAGCCCCGAATAGCTCATAATGAATAGCAATATATGTAATATATTTAATGATAAATTTATCATTTTTTAACAATTTGTGAAAACGAATTGAATAATATACTAGTTACATTTCTTTCCGTCAGCATGCAATTAGAGGTATACTTTGGAGGATTTTCAAATATCCTTCAGCCATGTTCCTACAGGAAACTCTCGTCTGCAAATTTTCCGAACCTTTGTAACAAGAGTTTTGGTGATTGGTTATGGAACTTGCGATTGAAGCTTTAGGCGTTGTGTTCTGAACAACAGCATCTTGACGCAGCCATCATTGTCTCGTCCCAATCCCCATTTTGTAAATACGGTATATCTCGCAGTCAGCCGAATGACTGGCTGCCTTTAGCCTGTCCAAGGAACGACCGACTGCCTTTAGCCTGTCCAAGCCAGAATGAAGGATGTACCCAAGATCACATTGGCCTTGGACAAGTGGAGCGAAAATGAGTGAAGGTAGTTATTTTGGGCATGGAAGGTATGCCTTGGGTCTAAAGTAGACTTTTGATGATGTCATTGTTCTGTTGCTCGCTTTCGTTGGAGAAGGAAGAAGTTTTTGTGGATTCGTCTACTTAGCTTGCAAGATGAAAATGCTTGACTTGATTCTGAAAGCATCTCTTGAATGGAAGAAACGTGGCTATTGTTATGCTATTAATGGAAGTTGAGTTGAATACATTAAAGTACTTCCTGTTGATACCATGTAGTATATATATAATATATATATATATATATATATATATTTTATATCTATATATATATATATATATGGGTCTTTGTTTTTGTTGCCTCATCATAATGCGTTTCTTGAATCTGTACCACCTTGCCTTACGTCTGCCGTGTAGACCTTATTAACGGAGAAAAACACTACGCCCTAGAAAATAGGGTGTTACAGCTATCCGATGTCCGTCTGTTTTTTTTTTTTTTTCTTTCTTTTTTTAAGAAACAATCTGCTGTAACAAAATCCTGACATGAAACAATTCAATTGAAACAAAAGATAGGTTATTTATGGTTCTCTCGTGTCGCCACTGAGAATGACTTGGGGGAACCTTGAAGAAGAAGTAGTAGTGTGTCTGGGAGAAGACAAGAGACAGCTAATGGGGACGCATGACGTAGGGTACACACACGGACCCGGTGAAAAATAACCGAGTATGGGCGTATTTAATTGGAGGGTCGCTCAGAGCCCGGGAGAGAGAAAAAGTCACTTTGTCCAGGTTTAGTCGTCGCGTGGCTATAGGAACGACCTCTCTCTCTCTCTCTCTCTCTCTCTCTCTCTCTCTCTCTCTCTCTCTCTCGTACAGTAAATTTGTTTCTTCTCTTAATATTATTTGCTGGATCTCATTTCCCGGGGACTATTCTTACCAAGAATCCTACCTTTCCGGCAACGTTGGGCTTGCCTATTCGTCTGTTAGGCGAAGTGACTGTAGTAGAAAATTTAACCTGGTGTTATTTATTTATTTATTTTTTTTGTAATAGGCTTATAGTTCTAGGTGTAAAGGGACCGTAATCCCCCCCTGTTTTTTCCTGAGTGTTTCTTATCGTCCGAACCACAGTATAAAACAGGAAAGGAACGAAGGTACTTCTGTGCAGAACACTTGAAAGGAGGCTTTTCAATGTTTGCTCTGGGTTGCTTGAGCAACATGAACCACATTCTGGGGAATTCCACTTAGCGGTGAATATATTTGAAGAACTTTCATATGATAATCAGCTGTTCAGCAGAAGACTTCTTTTATAAGGAAAGTCGTGGGGTTTCAGGTTTTGGAACACTCCCGCTGGGGCTCCAGTATATCAGGATATGCAAAGTAGCCAGACTGCTAGAAATAACTGCGGATTTGTTATCCACCGGATGCTTCATTTTTACGGAGATTGGTATCATTCACATTTCCGAAAATGCCACAGTTCATCACTATACGGACTAGTTAACTGACATTCCTGTAACATCAGCTGGTTGCACAGAGTTAGTGGTCATGATAATTGAAAGAAGAGGGAAACCATGCTTAAGCTGGATAGTGATGTGGCTACGTTTTTTCTCTGTAGTAAGTCTCCCCCCCCCCCCCCATTTTTTTTTTTTTTTTTTTTTTTTTTTTTTTTTTTTTTTGTTTTTTTTTTTTTTTTTTTTTTTTTTTGTCTTATGGGCTTATGTTATTTGCGCTTGATGTTGTATTTTTTCTTTGTAGGCCGTGTACTTGCAAAAACAGGAGAGATTACTGCCCACTTTGTTCATTTTGTATTATGTCTCTTTGTGGACAAATTTGTACTAATAATTGTATATTTTTTGTCAATAAAATAACTAACTAGCTAGGCAGAATACTTGTTACTGATGGCAGGTTAAATGGTTCTAGTATAGAAAAGGATGGGGTGGCGCGGCGGGGCGAGGGGGTGGGGGTGGGCTGACGACTGGAGGAACGGTTACGGGGAAGACTGAAGGGAACAGCCAAAGGGCATAACTTAGGTTTAGAAATGATGAATGCCCAGCGAGAACCCTTCGGAAAGCAATAACCATCATCAAGTCTTGTTGATGAGTCTAGGTCGCGTAAAAGCGAGAATTTTATATAATTATATATATATATATATATATATTTATATTTAATTATATAATATATTATTTATATTATATATATATAATCAATATTTTCTTCGTATATATTATATATATATATAATATATATATATATATGTGTGTGTGTGTGTGTGTGTGTGTGTGTGTGTGTGTGTGTGTGTAAGGTAAGTTTTCACTTATAGTATCCATTTTCATGCCCATCTGATGGGAGGGAAAGTTGCTGTATGTGGTTCATGGTATAGGCCCGACAGGTTTATAGGTTCAGCTTCAGTCAGGCGTGTTATGTTGTAGTATGGTTGTTGATGAGCAGTTTTAGGGTAGACTCGGCTTATTCGAGGACTTTGGATATTGGGGAAAGGCAAGTTAAACTTGAGGATAACTAAGGGTCCACAGGAGGGTTGGCTGCATTAAGAGTGAAATGCCCTTCCAGGAGGTTAGTTGTTAGGATCTTCCGCCTTTCAGTAGGGATGAAAAATGTATGTATATATATATATATATATATATACATACACATACTTACATACATACATACATACATACAAGCACAAAATAATCTTAATACTCTCTTGTGATACACAGCTATCGAATACGCTCATCTCTTAACGAAGAACTTATTTACTTACAAAAGCAACATGTATGTGTAAGGCAATGCAACCTCCTTGATTTGTTGTATGAATATTCAACGTTATTAGTCCGTAACTATTTAAACCAAGATATATGCAAGTTTATTTTGGAGGTTCCTGTAAAAACGCTTGCCGTAAATGTGCAAAACCGCAATAATTTCAATAATGGTATTTAGTGAACTCCCGAATAAAATATGACCTAACTGCTAAGAAAGAATCTGTTATTTCCTCCAACAGCAAAATAATCTTTGCCGTTGGAAAGATTTGTAGTACAACTGTAATGTTTTGCTCTTCTCGTAGAGAAGTTTGTTTTTTCTTTTATTTTAAATAAACTACCTTATAATCAGATGTTATACATATTTTAACTGTATACACTTACATTTAAACAAATCATCGGACTAGCATCCTTAATAGATTATACAAGTCATACACTCAAACATTCATGAGTGCAGTACCTTTACGGATACTCAAATTTGATACAAAAAAAAAAACAATCGTAGATTAATACATTCTACATGAAATGTACAAGAAATATGAATGATTATTTTTAACATCATTTTTCACATTTTTAACGGAGCTTGCTGTCATTGTGTGAATGAATTGAACTTTGATTTTAGGCCAACGGCCAAGCACTATTATGTAAGTTGACTACCTTATATCACCTTATCCCATTAAAAATTATAAAGTAAATATTCCTTTACGAAAACATCAGATATCTTATCCTTATAGACAGTCTTCAGTCGCCATCTATCGTGAGGTACCAATGTTTATCCTAACATGTGCACCGCTTGTGATCATGTCTAAGAGGACCAAAACCATGACGAAAGCCAAACCATATTGTTTAGTGGCCAGCATGTCAAGTACAACTTCTTTTAAATAAAATGTTGCCCTCACAATTCCTTTCTCCGCTATTTTGCATCAACGATGTAATTATTTTTCTTATTAAATGTCTCAAGAATACGCAGGCGTTTTAGGGGACGTAAAAGCTCTTAGGCGCAGACTGATTTTTAGCTTGTTGACGACAGCATAGTAGGAGAAATCCACCAGCATGGCCTGTGACTTTCACTTTTATATAAGATATATTGTAATAAAAATCATAACTGTTTTAAAGACCAATGACCTACCTTTTATTTACTAATTAGAACATGCCAGAACAAAAGTCAGAGTTATCGCGAATACAGTAGAATTATTGGGTATATATTAAAGTTGGTCGAGACCAATTTTTCAGAATAAACTGCTGGGCTTAGGGCCAACACCAGGGAGTCGTTATAATAACGAGGGGTGGGCCGGGGAATGCAATGGGGACGAGTCTATGTCTTTCGGTTACTTGTTGCTCTATAAGCAAAAGCCCGTGCCAGAAGATGGCTGGATTGATCCAAAACAACAGTGTGTCATTATGCGTTACTTTAAATGCGCAGATTGCGACCTACATTGCCAAGTCAGGTTTGGGAGGTACATGAATTGTAAGAAATGAAGTGCCCAGGATTATTATTGCAGGAAAATTTTAAACTCCCTTCCCAAACCTCCCTACTACCTGCTCGGTCTTTGTCCGGCCGTTTCTCGGAAACAACCAGCACCGTGGTTAGAAATTACCATTTCCTGCACGAAAATGCTCCATTGATTACCAGTGAAAAACGTTGACTCCTTTTTTATTTTTAATTCGTGGTTATGATAGATATAATTCTTTCTCTTAAAATTTTGGATATTTTCCTTTTGTTTAATCAAATTTTCCGTTCCGGTTGCTCGAGCAACATGGAGATATATATCTCGTCGTGCAAAAATTGCTTTCATTGGCCGTTAGTTGGTTCTTTTTTTCATTTTTATTTTAGGAGACCCTGTTCTGACAAACTTGAATTTGTGGGGAGGAGAAGATACACCAGTTCCCCCCGAGGTGCGTGGTTTGAGCTGCCTGCCAGCCGGCCAGCTGCTGTGGCTGTCTGGAGAGACCTTGAGTTGGACGGTTTCCATCCCTTTGTTGACATTTTCAGAAAAGTTTTACGTAATTGATATCATTGGCATCATAATACTGATTTATATTTAGCTCCAAAGACGTAAGTTGTTATACATTGTCATGCAGGTCAAGATTGTCTCCGTAATGAATTCCTTGTTATTCTTGGTTTCATTGTGCCCACGTTTATTGGAATGAAAAGAATATTTCGAAAAACTGTTTTGATTTCAGATTGGAGCGTCAAGTTTAACCGCAGTTGTATGGTCAACCATTTTGAGTTGTGATTTGAAACGAAGACTTATCAGCATTTGTAGATATTTGTCTATAAATACCCCGAAAATGAGTTAGAAGGCAACCCTTCCGTACCTTGGCCTTCGTCCTTGGCGAGTTCTTTAACCTGTATCGGCGCCGACTGTGGGCCGTGGCCGTCGGAAGAAGGTAAATTTTAAACCTTCCCGGGTGTTTGGACGTACGTAGTAGGTACCGAGGAAAAAATCTGGCCTGTCTTTGTTATCGAGCAGACTTTTCGTTCAGAAAATATAGTGTCTTATTTTCATCCTATTTAGTTATACATTTCTGATTTTGAATTCTGAAAGTAACTAAAGGACAGAATAAGATCTCTCTTTTGGTTCTAATGTAGATTCACGTGGCTTCCGCTGTTTTGTAGCTTCGGGCCCACCCCTCAGGACTACGAGACCAGTTGACTTGTTTCATATTGAATTTCGCCGGGGCGGGAATAAATTGTTTTTGCATATCATTAGCATAATACATCATACCCATTGCTTGCATTCTGTCATATATAAGAGATTGTCTTTTTTTAGAATGACAAGTATGTGATATGTCATAGATTTGGGCCACTCGTACGTTGCCTTACTTTGAGGGCACCAGTACTCCATCCAGAGAGCTTTATGTAAAACAGGAGACTTAAGCTTTGAGTGGAAGATGATTTGAGCCTGAATTTTCTAGCTAGGATAGGAACACAGGACTGTAATACTATAAGTGCGTGTTCTTTGTTAGAGACCGATGAAATGCAAATGGTCGTCGTAACTCTTTCAACCGTCAGTTTTTAATTATCACGTGACAATGAGTGTTTAGAGGACCAGCGTATTTTCCTGTTCATTTTGAAATAAGACAGTTAATTTCGTGTTGTATTGCAGTTTAAACATAAAGCTTGGTTTATGTTTAAATAGACTCTCTCTCTCTCTCTCTCTCTCTCTCTCTCTCTCTCTCTCTCTCTCTCTCTCTCTCTCTCTCTCTCTCTTTGAATCATATATCCGAACAGAGGATGGGTTCAACGTGGTAAACTATCCCCTCCTTTCAACTTTGGGGTTGAGTTGTGTAATCATTTTTCAGACAGTCTCTCTCTCTCTCTCTCTCTCTCTCTCTCTCTCTCTCTCTCTCTCTCTCTCTCTCTCTCCCACGTATTTTTAATAAAAGAGAGACTGTAACAAGTTTTTTCATCATATGTTAAGGTACAAGGTAAAGTGGTGTTTGCATTTTAGATCCTAGAACAGTAATGACTTCTTCACAACTTTCCCTGTGGAGGAAGCATAGTACTTTTAGTACGTACTTCAAGAGCAGCGTTTCCGGTGGCCACGACCTACGAGAGAGAGAGAGAGAGAGAGAGAGAGAGAGAGAGAGAGAGAGAGAGAGAGAGAGAGAGAGAGAGAGAGAGGAAATTCTTCCCAGTAAATATAAGTGGAAGTTTTAATTAAATTTTTTCATTAACCCACGTGAAATCAAAGTACGGCAGCTTCACCATCATCATTTGTATAAACAATGGAAAAAAAAATATTCACTTAGACAACAGCTCTCGTTCCCAGCTTATGTAAACAGCATTATAACTTTGCTTATTATTATCCGGAGCAATATGAATGACGACCTGTGCTTTTATGTAGGCTGGAGTGCACAGTGGTGATCTTAGGTTACGAATGCTGCCGTGTACGATTGTGCGAGCCCTTGATATGAAGAGGTCGACCTATGTAAGCTTCTTTTGTCCTGTAGATTCTTTCATCTGTTAAAATTTCGAGGGAGATTCGCTGGTTTTTTTTTCATCATATTGTGAGGGGGGTTTCTGTTTTTTTTTTTTTTTTTTTTTTTTTTTTTTTTTTTTTTTTTTTTCAGAAATGTCATTTGTATTTAATTTCATTTAGGTCTATCCATAATTTGCAACATAGAACGTAATGGCATGTATCGTTCAAGCTTATGTGACGTTCGCACGCCGCGAGCATCCAAATGTTCAATCGTTCCCTACTTCCTGACTGAAGGCCGCCCATTACCCATACAACGTTCGTTCCCTCGCCCTGCCCCTTCCACCCCCCTCCCTCCCTCCCTCTCCCTTTCTTCCCCGTTGGCAATCCACCCATAAGCATCCATGAAGGAGAATGTTGCCAAATGGGTTACTTGAGTTTCATCGTCTCTTGTGTTTTTCTTTTTCGTCAAAGGTTATCACACACTTACAGAGAGAGAGAGAGAGAGAGAGAGAGAGAGAGAGAGAGATGTTGGTAGTGTTTGCCACATGACGAGCTCACATTGAATTCAGATCACGTGGGAATGTAGCTTTCATGCTGAGGAGTTAGGAGACGCTGAATGCTAGTTACTTTCTTTCTTTCTTTCGGAAACCACGCGTCCAACATACTTTGGCAGAGTCTCTCTCTCTCTCTCTCTCTCTCTCTCTCTCTCTCTCATACCTTACGTAATCCACTGGCCAAGAGTTGGTGCCAGTTGCTACTACTGAAAATAATGCCCGCTTTATCCTCGATTGTAGCTGTAGCTTGGTTTTGTAGATTGTAGTTGTCTTATTTAAAACCAATGGGGTAATTATGAGTGAATGTTAATTTTGGTTCAACCCTGAAAATATATTATATAGTATAAAGAGTATAAAGTTTGGAGTTCACTCAAGTTTCCAAGTAAACAGAGGTGTTATTGTCAGTTGTAATTCAGTCCCGGAAGAAGTAGTCATAATTATCCTGTGCTGTAATGATTTTGTTATTTATGGCTAATTGATTATGTTCTGAGTAGCTCAAAGCTATATACTGTGTAAATTATGACATTTTCTGAAAGTGTTAACTTATATTTACAACCCAAGGTGACAAGTTGCAAAAAATGCGATAGCAAAACGCCTTAACGGACGAGGCTTGTTTTGAGGCAACACTGAGTTCCTCCAACCGTACTCCCACTGTTACCCTTCTCTCCCCCACCCTCCTTCCCCCCCTACATGGCTGCCATCATCCAGGACCGCCGTCTTTAACAAACAAACAGACCAGACCAGCCTCCAGACACTAGAAACTGTAGAAAGCGCGGCGGCTTCTCTCTTCTTTGCTTAGCTTGTTCTCTCTCTCTCTCTCTCTCCAAATGATCAATGAGGGCAAGTTTAAAGCGACAGTAAACAAGTGTTTGCTTATATTTTGTTTACCTTCATTAGTGCTCGTTTGATTCATCTGCTTTGCGTTACGTTATTCTGCCTTCAGTGAAATCTGGGTTGTCTCGCAAGTCTCATGTAAGATTTCTCCAGTTAGTGTTGAATTTGGTACAAGTTTGAATAAATAGATAATGCATTTTAATAGGGTAATTGCTGAAAATAATGAAGATTTGCAAGACCCTGCGCTGGATACTTGCATTTTGTTGTTGGTGTTGTTATAACACTTCAACTGCTACAAACTGAAAGTGTCCGCTAGAGAGTTAAAATTTTCCTGTGATGTAAAATCTAAAAGACACGAATTTACCGATTCACTGTGAAGGCCAGCGTACATGTATTGAATTTTCTACAGCTGCTTTGTGCACCCTGTAACTCGAACAATTTAATATCTGACATGGAAATGCGTTTTCTCCACTGACAGTAACTTTCTTTATGAACAAGAATAGTGCTTCGAAATCTGAAAGGCGTGCAAATTCGCCAACGAAAGTTTATAGGCGAAAGAGTATACATTGTTTCAAACATGTGCCTGATATTTTATCTGGGAAAGATTGTACTCCTGGGAAAGAATTGGCGTTCAGTAGAATTTTGAAAACATACGTCTCCAACGTTGTTGTTGTTTTAGATTTACCTGGCCTTATGCCAGCACGGGCTCTTGCACCTAGAGCAGCCCGTAAGACTCCTACACTGTAAGAAGTTGCCATAGGCATGGGCGGCCGCACATAGGGGCAAGAGGGGGCACTCTCCCCCCTGAAATCCTGGAAAAATTTCAAAATATATATATATATATATATATATATATATATATATATATATATATATATATATATATATTAGGGCTTGTGCCTTGTATGATAAGGCGCCCTATGAGTAATGTTAGACTAGCGATAATCTATACGCTAAGTCGGTTGGTATTGCACTTCCATCTTCAATGGAGTGTCTGGGGTTTTGTAGATCACTTACGAAGTCGGTATTATCTTTACGACGATGTGGTTAAAAACTCATGGTTCGGTGAGGTTCTTGTAGAAAACCACTAAGTATAAAAATAGTATATTCTTCTGACGTTTTACATGATGAAGATCAGGTATGATTGTACAAGTCTTCTAATAACGATAGCTTGATCGCTTCTGCCAATGATGATGGCTAATCCTATTCCTCTACATGATAAAGCTTAGTAAAGAGGTACAGGTCTTCTAATGACGATCACTAACTCTGTTCTGCTTGTCTACCATCTCTGTTACAAGTTATAAAGGAACAGACAGTAGTTCGAACATATGAACATACTATCAGATGACATAGTTTCATACGAACACACAATCGAATGAGACACGCTACAGATCACGTAGGCCGTTTGAATAATAGGTCGGGTAGTTGTCTCAAGCAGGACTTGACTAATGTTTATAAACAATTGAATGACTACAGGTGACGGCATGTTATCTTAGCGTTACATACTTATTGTATACGTCATCTTTAGCGTCTCTAGTCTGATCACATTCCTGCAAGCAATCTGGTTGACCTCTTTAGTTTTAGACTTTTTATATATATGGACTAACATTCCATATTTTTATTATGTAAACACTTACATTAGCTCGGTCCAGCTACCAAAACCAACTACTGAATATTACTCAAACTTGACTTGCATTTGACTTATAGGAGTGTGATTACAGACACTATGTGAATATATATATATATATATAAGTAAAATAAAAATTCATGGTGTAACATGAATTGATTCAAAGTAATAAAATATAAAAACAATGATATGTAAATAATAGTGATCACAGGATATATAATGATACGTTTTTCACTTCATCTCTTTAAGATACTTATGCTACAGAAAATACTAATGTACTCTGATAATTGCATAGAATGAAGATCAACATGATAAAAATCATATTTTAACTGATAAAAAATTTCATATATGAATTGATAAATTATTAATGTTTATGCTGATTGATTCGTTGATTTTTATGCTAAATGTTATATATCTGATTAGTAATTCATATACTAACTCATAAATAACTGCAGTATTGGTAAGATAAAAGGTAACGGATTGATTATAGGCTACCTGAATTGTTTTATACATATGTATATGGATTCATATAATTATGATTAATATAGTGCACTTTAAATAGATTCCTATTGCGTACACGCAAAGATATATTTCGATTCCGTTATTTATGATCATTTATATATAGATTCCTAGTGCGTACACGCATATATTTCGATTCTGTTATTTATGATCCATGGATACTGATATATATAGGATACATGACCGAGGTTATACTTACTTAACTTATTTTAACTAGATTTCGAACAACTTTCGTCCATTACCACAGTTCCAGACAACCAAACCTTTATCTTTAGCCAATTGAAACGGCCTTTTTTCAAATGGTTAAAACCAAGGGGAAAATTTGCCAGGGGCGGGGTTTCCAACGTTCTATTTTGCGCTGCCATACTTATTCTCTGCATCCTAAGCTACACGATTACGTTCGCGATGAACTAAAAAAACATCCCAGCACGAGTCCTTTGCCAGCAAAGTAGAGTTGAATATCCTTCGGGTCGTATTTGTCGGAAGTATGTCCCTTTTTGTAGTCGAATTCCGACAGCCGCTGGAGCATTCCGCATTCAAACGAGATTAACGACGAGATACGGTGGTCGGTCGAAGAAGTCCAGAAATTCCTTTCACATTGTAGGCGGTTGTTACTTGACTGTAGTCGTCCGCTGCGACGAACGATTTTTTGAAGTTGCGATGTGAAACTCTCGTACTGCAGGATACTGTAACCAGGTCCATTAATCAGCCTGCAAGTGAAATTA
Organism: Macrobrachium nipponense; assembly: GCF_015104395.2. Lineage (NCBI taxonomy): Eukaryota > Metazoa > Arthropoda > Malacostraca > Decapoda > Palaemonidae > Macrobrachium > Macrobrachium nipponense. The sequence continues at coordinate 98,090,648 of NC_087202.1, forward strand.
TACTTGTCACAAGGGCAAAGTAAATTCAGACGACATCCAAATACAGGGGATGGGGAGAGAGCCATTTAGACCAGAACTTAACCCACATGAATTCGCTGATATTTCGGAATTCAAAAAAGTCGCTGTACAAACTTTTTTTACTTTTTTTCCATGGCATTAACAATGAGTGAACTATCCCAGGTCTATGATGACTCGTAAAAATATCAGAATTATAAAAAATAAATAGATATCATTACGAATCTCAAAGAAAATTCGATATTACTGGTAGTAAGTTACTAGACAAAAAAGAAGTGGAAAACGGAGCTAATTGTAAGATTGCCAGGCACATAAAAAGTCACAAAGAGAAGATTAATCATGATTCTATGTGCCCTAACAAAAGTTTCATATTCATTTTCTCGTGCGCATCCTCTAGGTTAACTTTTAAACATTATTAATAGGTAGGAGATGCAACGAAAAAAACCCACTAGTAACTAATTTCTATATAAACTTTGGGTTTTCCAAGAAAAAATGTGACATTTTCCCATGAATGTGATTTACTTGAATTGTAATAGGCTAATGTTGCAAGTAAATATTTCTTATCCACAACTTGATAATTCTAAATGTCCGTTTACCCATGTCATAAGCTGAATTATTGACTCTAATTGTCTATGAGGTTCAGAAAAAAAAAAATTAATTCATTTTGTTGTTATAGAAATTCTATTTGCTTATATTGTTCATTAATATTAAAATGATTACAAGTCCTTAACTAATTGCATTACACACACGGATAAGAATATGTTATGTGGCCTGTCATGTGACCTATGAACCACATGTGAAGTTCATGAACAAGCATTCCTTTCTCCAGTCAATCTGCTTTTGTTTTCAAGCAGGGACGACACACAGATGAAGCCTGTGTAAGCAGATTATTGAGGTTAAAAGGAACAAATGCTGATACGGCAATGATGACGTCGTCACTTGGCAGGAGATTGCTCTCAGCCAGCTAAGAGTTACGTTACTTGCTGTAAGAGATACGACTTTAGTATTTTCAAATGATATTTTAGTGTTTAATTCTCCACCCGCATGAGAAGAATGTCTGAAAAAAAAAACAACAGTACCAAAATTGAACAATATATTAGTTTCATGTTGGCATTATGTTAAATAAATATTCCTTATTCAAACTATATGAAAAAGGTTTTCCATACAAATTTCTATATTATATTATTAGCCCTGTATAAGATTCATATAGGATTATTCCATAGATAACATTTTCACTTCTGGACTTCCTGACTTTAAAATCTCTTTTATTTTATTTTATTTTTATTTTATTTATTATTAGTTTATTTATTTTTATTTATTTATTTAATTTTTTTTTTCATTGCCTACGATATAAATCACCGGGACAGACAATATGTCAGTAGATTTTGGATATGTGTTTTGAACTTTTAGCTTATTTGTCATTACTAAGCGTTAAGTTAGAGTAGAGTTCAAATCTTTACGCATATATTTGGATATTGAATTATCTATGGTTACGTTTTGCTTATTGATTTTCATCGTGATTCCTTTTTTTATTATAATTTGTAACCTTCCGACTTCTACGGAGTGTATTATATTGACTCCCACTTGTATCCATATTTATTTTATTTTTTTTATATTTATTTATTTATATATTTTATATATATTTGATAAATTATGGTTCTTGATATGTGGAAAAGGTTGGCTTGAATATGGGGCAAAAGTGTTCTAGCGGCGTACCTGTATAAGGCTACTTGCGGCATCAATTCTATAGATACAAGATATCAATGATTAAAGGTATTTAAAAACCGCGAGAACCGCTATAATCCAGTTCGGATCCAACATCACGAGTTGTAACTCGTAAGACATTGACACTTCCTATTTAATTATCCGTTATTCTACCAAACCGATTGACTCTGGGTGATAAAATATATTATTGGTTTTCTTAATGGAAAGGAATTCACACAACGTGTTAAGGAGATTATTATTGATTTACACCACCCGAGTCACAGATTATTATGTGTTGAATTCCATATTTACTGATTTAGCACTCATAAATATTCCTAACGCACTCATTGCGGTGTTTGTTTTTAGTGCTATTAATTCTATATAACGTGTCAAGGAACTATTAACACTAAGAACGTGTTTATTCCCTCTGTCAGACTCGTAATTCTGTTAATAATTCTACGTATATTCTTTCAAGGATTGATTTTGGCACAGGATAGGCTCCTAAAACTGACAGGTGTCTTAGTGTGTCCCTTGTCTTCTGACACGTGGTCAATTCATTTTATGTGCTTTTTATATCTGTACGCATTGTAGGCCAGTAAAATAGTGATTTGGCTTTCTGTGACATAGTAGGGAACCCTGGATGACGGAATGCAACCCAAACCATTTATGACGATTGGTATGAAAGAGATTATTACTACTACCTGGTCGTTAGTCATCTGCTGTGTTCTTCGGGTTTTCCTCGTCACAGACCTCATACATATATTACATTTGATTACATTATTCTGATACACATACTTTAAATGTACTTTTGCTTTAGGGTTTCTGCTCAAAAGTGTTTATTGTTTTTTGCTTAGCCACTGACCCTGTTTCCGTTTCGAAGTGTTTATTGTTTGGTGTTTATTGCTGCTGACCCTGTTTCCGTTTCGAAGTGTTTATTGTTTGGGTTATGTCTGTTGACTCTTGCTTTGTTCAGTTTGTAACAGTTCTGCGCTCCAACCCAGATATTCAATGCTCGCGATCTCTTGGGTTAAGGAATTTTCTTGTTTAGATACGGTTTTAACAATAGGTACGGATGTTTCTATATTTTTTAGTCTAATTAATGGTTCTTTGCGGTATGGTGCGGGATTGCGGGATAATGCGTCAGCTATGATATTTGCTTTCCCAGGTAGATATCTTATCTTGGCTCCAAAGACCTGAATGATCATTTGTCACCGAGTTCCTTTTGGACTGTGATTAAAGCCTTTGAAAAAACTCGGTAAAGGACTCATGTTCAGTAAGGACTTTATCAGGATAGCCATAGATTATGAACTTAAAAATGTATAGTGTTAACGATACCTAGACCCTTCCTTGCCTATTACTGTATATTTACTTTCAGAGGGCTTTAGTTTACGTGAATAAAAAGCTATAGGGAAGAACTGTTTATCATATTACTGAAGTAGTACCCTCTTACCCCTTGGTCTGAGGCGTCCTGTTGCAATAAACAAAATTCCTTATTTAAATCAGGGATTTTTAAGTTAGGTAAGCTGCATTATCCGCTTTTAAGATATCGAACGCCTGTTAATGCTTTTTCAGACCTTAATAAATCTACGCTCTTCTTCGTAAGATCTGTTTAAAGGAGCTGTCATCATTGAAGAGTTACCTATTTACATACGATTGTAATACCCACTACAGCGCAAAAGTGCTGTATCCCCCTTTTTCGTTAATAAGTACCGGAAAGTTATGAATAGCCGACACCTTACCATGGACTACTTTTAAGACCTTGACCAGACACATAAAACCTAGATTAAACATGTTGGCGGTTTTAAAAAACTCACATTTAGATATTTTACTCTGAGATTATTTGTCTTTGTCTCTGTAGCACTAGCTCTACTTTATGTGAATGTACTTCTAAGGTATTAGAAAGATTACAAGATCATCCATATAGGCATGTAGTTATCCCCTAAAAGTCTCCAAACACTATATTATAATTGGGGTGCAACGTAAAGCCGGAGGCATACGTAAAAATTGATAATGTCCCTGAGTGTGCTGAAAACGGTATTATGAGGTACAATCACTTAGGTATAATGGTATCAGGTAAAAGCCTTTAAGTAAGTCCAAGTAGGTGAAAAAAAAATTATTCTAACCTAACAGAGATAAGATGTCGTCGGTACATCGCACTGGAAACTATCGGAGTCGTTTCCTTGTTTAAGCGACAGTAATCTGCGCAGATACGCCAAGTCCGATCTTTTATGGCATGACGTTTGAGGTAAAATTATATGGGCTTATTTGATTTCCTAATGGCTCCTATTACTAACATTTTTTCAACTTCGTCATTTATCTCTATTTTAAAATTTCATTTGAGAATCTATACGAAGGTACGTAAATATCTTTATGTTTGTCCTTAGACCGTGTTTTGTGTTAAATTACATCCGTTTTGCTCAGAGATCACTCGGCTAGTGGGAGAAAACTTCCTGGTATTCAGGTAAAAGATAAAAAAAAATTCTGCTGAATCACCTCTGCTTGAATGACTTTACGGATATTACTTTAGATAGATTATCAAGAGATTCATCCACGACTGGTTGGGCGTGATTAAAATTAGCAACATAAAAAATGCGATATTTATAACTTCCGTATCCACAGATATGTATACTTTTAGGGCTTTGTTCGCACGGAAATCGTTATAATTTTTCAGAGTGTCGGGTAAGGATTAAAATTTCATTTCCCAGCAAAGTCTTTTTACACGCACTAAGACGTTCGAGGGTGCATGTTTCTCGAATTTTGCGTGCAGAGTGCGACTGCGGTTGTGGGAGAATTCTGTTGGGTCATTTGAACAATGTTACGATTTATGAGACAAATGTATAGTTCCTTTATATAAGTTATTATTTGATTAACTGTCTCATTTTTGTTCAACGGATTTTAATATGTTTGAAGGTTTATAGGCATTTCCCTTTGATAAACACGCCTTATTTTTTGCAGGATGTAAGATAATATTTTGTATACCCATAGATGGATCTTACAATTACACTACATACAGATCAACGTTTTTTATAACTATAGAGGTATCTGTAAACGCTCGCTTATCCGGACTTCTCATTAGGGAAGTTTCGAACAACAGACGGTGAAGGTCCCGTAAATACAAGATATTACGTGTATTAAAGAAATAAAACAAGATATTCTAATTTTTACGGCGCGTACAGTTGGGCTTAATCCACCAGTATTTATTATAACTTAATGTATTAAAATTAAAACGAAAACCTGCTCTGATTACTTATACGGTCGTGTGTTTCATAGGAAAAATCCTTTTTTAGTTCAAAAAGATATCGGTATGTATGAACCAACATCGCCTTTCTTCCCCACTCTGCTAGAGTCGCTTATTGTGTGGAATTTGCTTCGCTTTGAAAACTCGGCAGATTTAACTAACCTTGACCGCTTGATAGGTGACACAGTCACCGAGTTTGCTTGTTTGATTCTGAACGGGCTACTGTTTCTATTTCTTTTTGTAATAATTAGGATCCTTCTCTTTATTACCATCGGCAACGTATTGTGTGTTTTTAGCATTATGTTGCTGGTTACGTATAAAGCAATGATGACGAACTATTAGGAACTGAGCGATTACTAATAAAGACAAGTTATCTCTACTGCATTCAATCTTAACTGTTTGTACTTCATTCTTTGCTAAAAATTTGAAATAGTGAGGGATCCTGGTCAGCGCATTTAGCCTGATGAAAGTTTTTTACAGACATGTTATTCCTTGCAATCAGCCATATTTTTAAAGTTAAGTTGAGTCATTGAGGTTCGATATTTTATATAAAAACTCAAAAAACTCAGGCTAAAACTGCGATCGGGACTTTGCAAAGGAGCATTTATTGTCATGACCCGAAATAGTGTTACCTCTAATTTATATAGATTTGTACGGGTGTTTCCACTTGTGTTTTTGTGTGTTTTTCTAATCACTACGGTGCTTAACGACCCTATCCATGCATCTGTATAAATACAGACGTCCACTGCGTAAACGCATATTCACTGTTTAATATGATTTGTTACGTAAGGGATTAATATCACCCAAAATGTAAAAATTAACATAGTATATTGATTATGATATTTCAGTAGAACTTCTGGAAACAGACACTCAAAGATAAAAACTCGCAGTAGCGAAATCTCAATGATATAGATAATTTCTGTAAAAAAGTAGATTAAGAATGTCTCGTAACTTCAGCCACAGGAATAACGAAATTCTACCTGTAAAGGAAACACTCAAAGTTACTCCAAATGAATAAAAAATTGTACTTAGCTTGCTTTTGTGGGAAGTCACGGTGTTCCGATAACGACACACGGCCTTGGTCCTCCTTCTCTATTTAGCGGTTTGGCTTCAGTTTCCCCCGTGCGCGTTGTTTCGATGATTCGAGCCCTTGAAAATCCGATGCTGCCGACGCGTTCGGTTTGTTTCTTGCAGTGCCGGAAACGCTCACTAACGATGTTTTCTTGAATGATTCTAATGAGAGACGAAGCTTCCGTTGCCGTAGGAAAAGGACACGTCGGTTTTGTTTCTTGAAGTTATTCACTAACGATGATAACTAAGTTGCTTGACGAATCTTGTTGTTTTCTGAAGTCGCTCACTAATGATGATACTAGGTTGCTTGAAGAATCTGCTGCTTTCGTCGTCGTTGACTTCATGATTTATTATTCTGTTTTTTCTTCGTAGGACGTTGTAGAGTTCTTCTGGTCCGCTGGGGCCACCACCAATTGTTAGGGCTCGTGCCTGTATGATAAGGCGCCCTATGAGGTAATGTTAGACTAGCGATAATCTATACGCTAAGTCGGTTGGTATTGCACTTCCAATCGTTCAATGGAGTGTCTGGGTTTTGTAGATCACTTACGAAGTCGGTATTATCTTTACGACGATGTTGTTAAACTCATGGTTCTTGGTGAGGTTCTTGTAGAAAACACTACGTATAAAAAATAGTATATTCTTCTGAAGTTTTACATGATGAAGATCAGGTATGATTGTACAAGTCTTCTAATAACGATAGCTTGATCGCTTCTGCCAATGATGATGGCTAATCCTATTCCTCTACATGATAAAGCTTAGGTAAAGAGGTACAGTCTTCTAATGACGATCACTAACTCTGTTCTGCTTGTCTACCATCTCTGTTACAAGTTATAAAGGAACAGACAGTAGTTCGAACATATGAACATACTATCAGATGACATAGTTTCATACGAACACACAATCGAATGAGGACACGCTACAGATCACGTAGGCCGTTTGAATAATAGGTCGGGTAGTTGTCTCAAGCAGGGAGCTTGGGACTAATGTTTATAAACAATTGAATGACTACAGGATGACGGCATGTTATCTTAGCTTACATACTTATTGTATACGTCATCTTTAGCGTCTCTAGTCTGATCACATTCCTGCAAGCAATCTGGTTGACCTCGTTTAGTTTTAGACTTTTATATATATGGACTAACATTCCATATTTTTTATTATGTAAACACTTACATATATATATATATATTAATCATTTAGTAACGATTTTAACCTACGTCACCTTTGTTTTCCATCCCATTTTTCCAATAAATTCTCTCAGTTTAAGTAATTAAAGGTATTATTATGATATACCGTACACTACTTGTATACTGTATGTAATTGCATTGTTCTTTCCAGAAATATTTGAAGTCAGCTGAAACAGTGTATGGAACTATTGAAATAAAGTCAATGTAATATTGTATTTTTTCTTTATCTTATCTTGCTTCACTTTATTATTGCAGTTCCAATGCATTATATATATATATATATATATATATATATATATATATATATATATAGTATATATATATATATATATATTTTTTTTTTTTTTTTTTTTTTTTTTTTTTATAATTTTTTCCCCCTCTTGAAAAATTATCTGCGGGCGCCCATGGCCATAGGCCGGATACGTCAGCAAAAGTCATTCACAGTACTATTACCAACTTGTGTTTATCAATAAATACAAGCATTAAGGTCATTTTGATCGTTCAAGAAAAACAAGAGACGAATAGAGTGACGGTGAAAACTTTGAGAATCAGGATGAAGAGGATGATTAGTTTAGGTGGGTAATGAAGGAAATAAAGTAGAGGTGGAGTCATGCCTCTTGCAGGAGCAGTGGAAGAGGAGGAGGAGGAGGGTTTTGTCTCCATTTCTCTCAAGATGGCCACTTGAACGGAAGTGCTTTCCTCGGGAAAATGCGTAAAATGTCATAAAAGATACTATACTTATCTCCTTATTAGTAGCAATGCAAAATGTCATTATCCTCCACGATTCAGTTTCCTCGGGGGCTTGATTAAATATGTGATCATTCTCTCTCTCTCTCTCTCTCTCTCTCTCTCTCTCTCTCTCTCTCTCTCTCTCTCCTTGTGAATTATGAGTTCATATTCACGTAATTTAGGCAGCAAACATTATCACGATTCTAGGTCCTCTTAATTCATTCCCAGTGCTATTTTCGCACTGCTATACTTTCTTGCAGTGAAAACAAACATGGTCATATTTTGCTCATCCACGGGCAAGTGAGCACATGGCAAATGCATTACAGCCATTGAAGAGAAAAGCAAGTTCCCAGATGTCATCTGTGACGATTCGGTAAATTTCGTTTTTAGAGGATCAAAACACATCTTTCAAACTTGTCCTGTGGTGCGTGATAATGCTGATAAACGGCTGACTCCAAATTATATGAACATCAGTAGTAGCTACTCAAAGAAATGCATGATTAGCAGGAATATTTCACTTTTTTTCTTTTATTGTCGCGTTCTGGCAAATCTCTAAAAGCCAATAACGACTCGGGACTGGATAACGTCATAGAAGGAGGCGAGAAAAACGTGAAAATATTGTTGCCTAACAACAGCTTGAGTTCACTAAGCAAAAGTGAAGCCCGATCATTAAACATCAACCTCGACTGGCTTGATTGATTCGTACATTTTCCTTAGAAATTAAACTTGGAATTTCCTCCTTTAAAAATCTTGGAATTTGTTTCCTTCAAAATGTTCCCTTCAAAAAACGTAAAATGGCTCCCCCTTTATAAACTTCATCCTCGAAGTTTTTCGGGCCTTCTCCAGGCCCCTGGCACCTCTTTCTTTTTTTTACCTCACTTAAGGTGAGATGTGATGCACATATGGGGATTAGTTTCCGTACAGGGTGTAAACTGTCCAACCCAGAACTATCTAACATTAGAAAACATGGGAAATTTTGTAAAAATGGTATAAACTATAAGGATTTCAAGATATTGTTGTCAAGTCCATACGAACACCACCTTCCAATTTTAGAATCACTAGCTATAAAAAAAATAGTTCCAACCTTAAACAACCACTCTTCATACGTTCCCTTGTACATAGCTTAAACCAGGCCCTTTTTGTTTACTTTCGATGCGTTTCCCATACAGCAACCGAACGTCGTTGAGACAAGGTGTCTTTTTCAACTATTCCTAATTTTGATAATGCTGTATTGTATATCAGTTTTTTTATCTTTTATTTTAGCCTGGATGATGAGACATTGGTCTCGAAACGTCGCAATAAGAATAAAGTGACATATGTTTAATGCCGTCTTTTTCAACGCCTTCTGATTTGTACTGCCGAGGAATAGCCTAACCGTCATGTTGAATTTATAATTATTATATTATATATAAGTATATATATATATATTATTACATTTATAATATCTATATATATATAATATTATATATATAATATATATATATATATATATATTATACTATACAATAACATATACACATAAATACATACATACATACATACATGACCTCTTGCTATCCATCCTCTCCTAACGATTATTTCTTTTCATAGTGCAACTGCGAGGTTTTCCTCCTGTTACACCTGTGTGACCTTTTAATCTCAATTTTCCTTTCAGCACTGAATGACCTCATAGGCCCCAGCGCTTGGCCTTTGGCCCAAACTCTATCTTCCATTCTATGTGGACCGTGGTGTCAGTGAACCTATGTGGGCCACGACCTTCAGAAGCCACTTAACTGTATTTTACCGGTTGTTGTTGCTGAGGATGACGACGGGGCATAGAGCCAGCAAGGAGGAACTGATGCTTCCTGAGCATCCCAAACTCAGAGTCCTTTAGGTGGCAATGTTACCGCCTATCGTCTTCTTTCCCACCGTTATCCCTACATCAAGGGGTCGGTTGCCTGACGCGCCTTCTCCACTGCCTTCTCTCAAAGACATCACCCTCCACCAAACCTCTTCTCTCCTTATCTTCCTTCACTTTATCTCGCTATCTAATTCTCTGTCTCCCTCTCGATCTCCTTTTTTTAACAGGTTCCTTCCAAGCCCTCTTCACACCCTCCTCGTCATCCATCCTCAACACATGTCCATACCATCTCGATCATGACTCTCTTATCACCTCAAATATCGTTACTAAGCCTGCTCTTATTTCATCATTTTCCAATCTCGCAAGCAGCTATGATACATTTAGATATTAACACGTTTACGACTTCTGACGGAAAAATTTTGCGTTAAGTTAACCCGGCTTACGGAGTCCGTTTGAAAGTTTAGATGGTACTGACATGCCCTTGGTGGGAGGGGAGGGAATGGATGTAGCGAAGTTACCAGATTGAAAGACCTCTCCATTTATTGATTGCGATACCAAGAATGTTCTGAATCCCTTTAGAACGAAAGAAGAGGCTGAGCATCATCCGGGGACAAGGTCACGAAGATTGGTGAGATGAAAGATCTTGCACGAAGCTTCTTAGCTGAGGTGTGCAGTGCAGAGTGCAACATAGAGAAAGACGATGGGGTTAAAGTTTACAAAGGCAGAGGGTCATTCGTATTACCTGGATCGTACGAGGGACCGATAAAGGAACTTGATATTGTCAGACCTAAATTATTTGTATGGTATAAGTTTAACCTCGTGGAGAAAAGTGAAGAAACTGATGGCACGCGCATTCAGCTGAAATTAATTGTGTAAAAGACAAGTAAGATATGTGCTGAAATTTCTTCGGCGCAATCGAATTTCTGTACAGCCGCTTCAGCTTATAATCAGTGCCACCGAAAATAGATCTATTTGAAGTGATCTCGGTATAATGCCCATAAAACATTAACCACCGGTCGGTGGTGGCCTATCCTGTATCGTTGCCAGAAGCATGATTATGGCTAACTTAAACCTTAAACACATTAACAAAAAAAATAATACTGAAGCTAAATGGCAGCAATTTGGTATGTTTGATGACTGGAGGGGGGATGATCAACAACCAATCTGCAGCCTTCTCACCTCAGTAGTTTTTAAGATCTGAGGGCGGACAGAATGAAGTGCGATCGGACAGACAAAGTCTGAAAATCAGCGTTTCCTGTTGATATTCAGCTGAAAGCATAATGTAACGACTTATTTAGTAAGTGTTCAGTAGAGATAATTTTTCTTTTTTCATGGCTATTTGGCTCTCACGAAACCGGGACAGCAACAAACGTGCTTGTTGTCTTTGTTTATGTCAAACTCTTGGGCATTTTAGGGATCAGCGTAAGAAGGATCAACTACTTGTAAAAATTGCTTATTGAATTCAAGGAAATCCACAAGAGAGGCAGTCTGTGGATTATTGTTATCATTTTTGCTCCTGTTAGGGCCTGATATGTTTTCAGATGTGTGTGTGGAGTGTGTGTGTGTGTGTGTTTTAGTATGATCTCTCAGGAATGATTTAACGAATTGTGTGGATCATGTCTCAGGAACCCACTTGCAGTTATCAGGACTAAAAGAGTTTGGTGAACCTACATCAAGCAAGAGATATTTTAAAGCACACATGTAACTGAAATCAGTGTGGGTCGTTGCATTGTTTTGTGTAGGCATAATCTCGACTGGTATTATTATTGTTATGTACAATGGGCAACACTCCAAAACTGATAGAAAATCGCCATTTTTTTTACCTCAAGTCATTACTTTTAGATTCAGACCTCGCCAAATTCCATCAACAAGCAATGTCTTGAAGAATTCTACACTCAATAACAGAAAAGTGCTTACGAATTAATCAAAGCTATAATGCAGCTCAGAGTTATAGGTTTGGTTAAATTTTACTTACAAATTGAATTACTGTTTTTGAGTAGGCTTGGTTAAAGGAGAAAATCGTGCGAAGTTTGTTTTCTTTTTTCACTTGACCAGAGCTTTGAATTTTTAGGATGGCGTCGTCAACTACACGTTTTGAAAGGAAATTTGGTGGGATAAGTTTATTACGTGTTTCTTTCTTTCCCAGCGCTACAAAGCCTTTTCATTCGCTCTCTCTAACTCTGTTTTTGCCGATTGCTGTGAATTTCTGCTATTAGTTTTAGTTTTCGTAAAAGAAAACTATTGTGCCGACTCTGTCTGTCCGCCCTCAGATCTTTAAAACTACCGAGGCTAGTTGGATGCAAAGTTGCATATTGATCATTCACCCTTCAGTCATCAAACATACCAAATTGCAGCCCTCTAGCCCCAGTAGTTTTTTTTTTATTTTTTTATTTTAGGTTAAATTAGCCATGATCGTGCTTCTGGCAACTATAAGGATAGGCTGCCCACCACTGGGCTGTGGTTGAAGTTGCATGGGCTGCGACTCATACAGCATTATACCGAGATCACCGAAGGATAGATCTGTTTTCGGTGACGTTGATTCAGGACCCTGCCTTGATTACATGCTGTAGCGGCCGTACAGAAAATTCGATTGCGCCGAAGAAACTTCGGCGCATTTTTTACTTGTTTTTCTTCAGTCTTGTCCTAGGTAGCAACGAAGGGAAGTGATGAGTTGCACACGAGCACCGTCACTTACGAATTGGGATGTCTTTTGTCAGCTGTTTCGTTCTTCTCAAAATCGTAGAGAAAATAATTAAATAATATAACTGCCTATAAGAGACGCATGATAGAGAGAGTTCTCTTATGATGGCTTGAAGATTCTGAGCATTTCATACGACACATGTGATGATGATCTTCGCCATCTGTCAAATCTCATTAGTATCTTGATTGCCGATGATGATCGCTGAGAGTGTGCTAACCAGAAAAAGACATTCTTTAACTTACTTGGCTTTAAAGGTATTTTTGTACAGTTTAAAAAGCTTCAACATAATATGCCATCGTTCAGTCTAAAGGAAATAGTAATATTGCTGTTTGTAGAGAACCACACTGAGCCATTGTATCGGAATTCTTAGCTTTCTCTTTGAAAGTTCTTGATGTTACTGTGCACTCCTCATAACACACACACACACACACACACACACTGGGAAATATCAGTAAATTTTCATTGGAATATGTATAAAACTCCATTGCATTGTTTCTTCAGAGGCCGTATGGAAGTCAGATGTTTTCTGTTTTAAGTATGTTTTTTGCAGAAACCCTTCGTTGAATGACTGAGGTGCTAAAGCATTGAAATATAATTTATCACTCTTACTGTGAAGACCTACTACGAATTTAAAGAGAAGAAAGTCAACGGTGTCTTTTATCAACTTTTACTGAACTACTACTTGTTCTGGGTAACTTTCCAGGCGAAATGTTCACTGCCTAAAAGCTAGTTATTCGAACCAAGTTCACCCTCATGTAATTTCTTTGCAGTCAGTGATTGCAAACATTTTGAAAGTTGCCATCAAACATGGCAAGTGTTAGCAATTTAAAAACATTACACCTGGAGTAAAAAGCATAAGAATTAAGAAATAAAAATAAGAACACCCCTCGATGACAGCTTTTTGTGCAATTGATCTCTCTAACAAGCAGAATTCGCTCATGATCTCATCAACACCTCCACTTGTGGAAACTTTTAGTTTTCTGGAAGAAGAAAAAAAAACTATTGAGATGCCTATTTGTCCGTCCCTCAATGCCTATTTGTCCGTCCGTCCGCACTTTTTCTTTCAGCCCTCAGATCTTAAAAACTGCTGAGACTAGAGGGCTGCAAATTGGGATGTTGATCATCTACCCTCCAATCATCAAACTTATCAAATTGCAGCCCTCTAGTCTCAGTACTTTTTTGTAAAATTTTATTTAAGGTTAAAGTTTGCCATGATTGTGCGTCTGGTACCGCTATAAGTGTCAACAACACAGCCCACCACCGGGCCATAGCTGAAAATTTCATGGACCGCGGCTAAGGGTTTCATGGGTCGTGGCTGAGAGTTTCATACAGCATTATACGCTGTATAGAAAACTCGTTTGTGGCGATTAGCTATTTGAAAACCAATCAAAGACACAAATTCTAGTTTTGTTGGCCCGCCAAAAGCTTCAGTTGTTTAGCTTGATACTACTTCCGAACAAAGTTCTTTAGTGCTCAATAGTTAGACAAATAGAAGATTGATTGTTTCGACGCCGTTAACGTTAGAGAACCCACTGGACAATCTCGTTTTTTATCTGTTTACTTAGTTACTGGTATCATCTTAATATAGCTTGAAAACTTTACCAAACTTTTCCTAGATAAATGTATAACTATAATTAGAATGTTAATTTTAACTTTTTCGTACATATTAATATGATAAACAAGGGCCTAAAGTTATTATAAACTGCGTTGTGATCCCTTTTAGTTTTCCTCATATAGTAAAAGGCTTCTTTACCCTGCAGAATAATCAGTCACTTTATTTTTTCGTTTTTTTTTTAACAAAATAGATAATGGGAATAAAGCGTCATGCGTTAAGCAGACTACTGCAAGTACCAGTTAATTTGCTTCCTTTTTGTAGACTTTGTAGAAACGAGCATTGACATTTCTTTGTCGCAGAACCCGGGGTAAAAACACTTGTTGAGACTAGTCTAGTCATGAGACTAGCCAAAACTGCACGACATATACAAGTTATTTTCGTTTTACAAAACACTGCGATTTGGTACTGTGTGTTTGAGTATTTTTTATTCATTCGAATATGCAGGTGTTATCAGTGCTAAAATAAATACACAAGGAGTGATAGTCTTTAAGTGAAGGAATGTTGCAAGCATAAAGAAGAGAGACAGATACAGAGAAAGAGAGAGACTTTATTTTGCTTTGGCCTCGTGAGAGAGTTGTCGGTGGTAGTTGCAGTGTTGGCGGTATTTGTCCTTGGCACTTCCAAGAGCTGAACCGTAACCTTCTAGAAGATCATGGTCAGGGACAAGCCATAAAAAGACCTGCAGCGCTATTGTGGAGGTTTTCATCGACTTGAGTTTTGCTGCGAATCAACCACCGTGGGATATCTACGCTTTTCAGATAAAAATGTTCAATATCTTTTCATGTTATGTGTGGTAATACTCCGATGTACACTTTGTGTCACCTTCCCTCTACCAGTTTTACTGGGTGTCTCTCTCTCTCCCAGCCTCTTTTATTGGACTGACCGTCTCTGAATCCCTTTCCCTTTGAAAGGTGGTACCAAAGTTTTTATCTTGGAATTTCTCTTCACTTTCACTCAGCTACCTGTTTCAGCTCGAGCCCATTATTGAGTTCTCTCTCTCTTTCATGGGTAGTTAGTTACACAAGAGAAAGAACAAGGCGAATCAGTGAGAAACTAAGAGAGAAAAGGGGAAAGAGAATTGTGTATTTATTGTTAATGTCAGAGATTTCTAAGGATTGAAGGTTAATAAGCAAATTGAAAGGTTGAGTCTAGATGTGAGAAGAGAGGATTGAATGCTGCAATGATTGGGGTTTTAAAAAGCGTTCTTAATGGTTTTAAGCTGTCTGTTAAGGATATGAGAAAGTTTGCTGAATGGAAATACGGAAGATAATAAGACATATTATGGTGGTCTCAGTTACTTGAGTGGATGACCAGGGTGTGTAAGGTATCAGGGAATTGTTCTGAAGGACTTGCGAAAAGGGATCATTATCCCTTTGTATAAAGGAAAGCTGATGAAAGAAGTTAAGAATTGACTGCTTATTGCCTCATGTTGTGCCGAGGAAAGTATATAGTTTTTTATGAGAGGCAAGAGAATAGAACAAATGTGGAAAACAGGTATACTAGCGCAGGAGAAGAGTGTGTGATGTGTGTTGGACCAAGTGTTACCAAGAACTGGCTGTGTGAGAAACTTGGAAGCGATCGAAAACATATGGCAACAACGGCACAATTTCAAAAGCGCCGAATTATGTATCACACTGGGAATGCACTGTAGTTGGTGAATACCAGTGAATCGGCTATGTCGCTATATAACTTCAAGTCCTTTTGTGTATACGACCAGGGAAAGTGCAGTTGGTTTGGTTAGTTTGGTTATGTGGTGATATTTCGACTCTGAATTTTATTTTCTCCTGTTTTTAAAAATAATTTATTTTAATAGAGCGGGACTCCGTTTTTATATTTTTCAACCTCGTTTACCAATAAAAGTACTTCGAAACCCCACAAGCAATGAAAAATCAAACTAGTACTTGAAGAAACGATGCGTAGTTACTGAATGGGAATCGCCCTGTACAATAATTTCTGAAAGAAATAGCGAGTGGCAGATCTAATCAATTTAAGATGGGTTCCTACGGAACAGTAATACCATACTTATATACAGTTAAAATCAAGAGACTGGTTCGTTTGCATAACCATTCAACAAAAGCGTCTCTCTTCGTCTTTTTGAATCTGGTCTTTATAATAAATTATTAATTTATAGGATTCTCGTTGGTTATAGCATTAACCCTACTTACTTTACTTTAAGAAAGACTAGATTTGAGTAGCAGTTACAAGCGGCCGAACAGACCAGACCTTGGGTGAACAAGAAGGCTCTGAACTCCGAAGTAAACAATTTATCTATACGAGCCCTCTTCAGAAGACCTGGCTGCATAATTGCGTGTCGACAAGATTCACAGGCGAATACCGTGGTCTTCGTCCCCCCGGAATTAACGGTCAGCCCTTCAAACCATCCCCCCAGCCTCGTGTCTCTCATCCCATCGATGTTTTTCAACCAACCGTCACCATCCTTGCCACCTGTCACTGGTGTGTGTGTGTGTGAGCGCGCCAAGAATTTGCCATACACCGAGAACGCTGTGCTTTTTGTGAATACGGTTCCCAATAGAAATTGTGGAAATTATAATGAAAGATTAAATTTTTTTCCACATTTAGAATATATAATCTCTTGAGTCAGTTGGCGAGGCTATAGCATAGCTTAGTCTTAGATCAAGAAAAGCTGCTGGTATATGAGTAAGAAGTGTATTAAACTTTAGCGAATGTTCCTGATCAGGCAGGTATATTCATTCGCTATAGTTGGCTCATATTTGTTCTTGAACCTCAGCATTTTTCTTATTTGGGTTTGGCAATTAAGCTTTCGTTGAATTTATTTTAGCTTGCCAATAAAAGTTGCGTTATTTACGAGAAAGAGCCGTAAAGAATTTATATTCCCACATATGACACAAAAATAGCCTTGCTCTTTAGTTAATGGGATATGAAGAACACCTGTGTACACCGGATAGTCTGTAGTAAGCGCCACACGAATACCAAATCCACATTGCTCATATCCAAGACTAACATATAACTTGCCTTGGGTGAATGACTCGAAGTGGTGGTCTGCGTTTTGATCAGCTCATCCTGAGGACCTTGCTTATGATGCATCTGATTCCACTATGTAAAAAACAAAGATAAAAACACAGTAATCTTATTGATATGTAACTATCTTAATGTATATGGATAAGTAGAGTTAAAAACTTTAATGAAATGGAAATCTTAAGTTTTCTCAAAGGTAAAGTAAATTATTGCAGATGGCTCCTAAAATCAATTTATGGTGACAAACTAAAATCAATTATGACAGATGAATTTATGAAAGAAGTCCTTCAAACTCGAATTGTTAGGTATGCATATAACAATATTATTGTAAAAAATTAATGTCAAAATGAAAATTGCCTTTTGTAAATAAACTTTATTGATTTAAATTAAAAAACAAAAGTTAATCAAATATTTATAGTTTAAAACAGACCTCGTTTGTTTTTCTGAAATATGATTGAAGATTTCGAAAAATGACATGGACTTCGTAGATCTGCGATTTATGGAAATTCTTGTCTAGTATTATTTTGATTGGGAGGAAGCTTAGTACGCCCAAGAAATGCGTCGCTTCGTCATAATATTGAGATGGCAGTACCCGACAAATTAATTCCACGGTTCTTTGTTAAGAGTATTTCTCTTGTACTTCGGCCTGATCACACACGAGGAAATTTTACGAAAGAGATGCCAAACTTTGAAGTTTTCAGAAAAAAAAAACCAAACCTGTGGTTCTCAGTCTCTCTGATTGGCTAATAATAAAACAAAAATGCCCATCGTAAATCCTTAAAGAAAATGGCGGCGCTGAAAACACGACGCAACAGTATTGCTAATGACTAACGTGTCTTGCAACACCTGTGGTGATTAGTTGACATTGAAGTCGGGAACTACAAATAAGTAATATGTTAAGGATTTTAAAGTTATATTTTGATGCAGAATAAAAAAAGGATAACAATACGGCAATGGTCTTAATATCTAATTTTATAGCAGGGATGGGAAGATACTTGGGATTTATAAGTACTGGCCCGTAATACTTAAATGGATAAAAAGTAGAATGATCAGTACTTTCATTGTAAATAAAACGGGATTTGAAACTTCTATTCAAAAAAAATATTCACGAGTCAATCAGTATGTTTGCAATTTAAAAAAATATATAGATGAATAGTAAAAATTATAATACAATTAATATACTTTTAATTGCTAATTTTGTATATGTAAATATATTATGATGTATATACAATATTCTAAATTGTAAATGTATAGTTTCTTAATGAAAGAAAAAAAGTATCGAGCATTTTATTGTCATGTGCCGCCTGGGCTAATAATAATACTCTATGGTTGGATGGGTAACCTTATGCTTTAGTTTTTAATTAAAGAGGCGTCCTTATCAAGGTTGGTTACCTGTAATACCAGTTTTCTTATTACTTGAGGTGTACGTTGCCTGACAAAAATCGCAAGGGAGAATTCTTGGGTTTTAGCAGTTTCGTGAACATGAGGTAGTATTACTACTTTCACATTATAAATGGGGTTTATTTCACACGTAGTTATTTAAATATACGGCTTGAAGTCACTGTAACGAAGATATGTGTTGTATAGATTGTTTTATGAATTATCCAGTAATAGCCCCATTACATTGCAAGAGATGTAACGTTAAAAATTTAAAGCAGAAGGATGTCATATCTAATTATTTTAACTAATAAAAATAGACACTATTTGTTAATTAGTATTAAAGTTGTGGACCAGAACAGCAGTCCTTTAGAAGAACTTGCGTTAAGAAATCAATGAAGTGAACTTTTCATCGAAGAATACGAGTGACGTAAAGACACCTTCCAGCAGATGTTCTATCGTCAGCCTTCACTTGGACTTGAGTCGTCTCAGTTCATTTCCTTGGAGCTTTAAATGGGTAATTTTCGATCTGACAGGTTTCTTTGCCCCTCATCCTACTGTGGGGCAATGCAGAAAGTTTCCCTTTTATCAGACCCGGAAACATTTTCTGGAGAAAGTATGTTTGCAAGTCGGTGCAGGTGTGTACTTGTAACCTTCCTCGCTGATTTTAATTGAACAGCTGTTCATTGTCCTTGACGTTGTGTTTGGTTTGTTCGTTGCAACAATGAGCCAAATCATTTTCTCACCTTTATCCCTTTTATGTGTAGGGTCTCATTTTCATTGCCCTTCTATGTGTTACAAAGTGCCATGTGAATCGATGATGCTCGTAGCTATACAATGAAGTGCTACCGTGTGATAAACACGTCATAAGTATACTGTATTGGGTTGGTGGAGCCGGTCGTGGTTGCTATAAATAGTCATCCAGCTTATCACGTGGTTCAACAGCGCCTCCCAGGGTTATCTCTCTCTCTCTCTCTCTCTCTCTCTCTCTCTCTCTCTCTCTCTCTCTCTCGTGCGTGGCGAATGAAACATTTCATTGATAAATGATTAGACATTAACCTTTTGTTTGATTATGCTACTTCAACGGTTTAAAAAATGTAACTTAGCCCATTGAATTGTACTGTGATGTGGATATTACATTATTATTACATATGTATAAATAATAATATCGGGGGATATGACGAAGTTCATAAGTGCGTCTCGTTAAGCTGCATATCTGATGCTGGATGGATGGTGGAGGCTTTTGACTGGTGGGAAATGGGGAGTGGAAAACCTGGTCAAGGTTTGTTTACGTCTGAATTCGTTGGGGCAAGAAGTGGTGGGACGGGATGTCCGGAGGAGAAGTGTTCTATTTTTGTCTTGAGTATTCGTTTGTAAACAAAAACAAAAACTAAGAACGTAGTTTCTCAGCGTTAGAGATTGTTTTGCTTGTCCCCTTGACATTGGTGTGATATAGTTCGGAGGTCCTTGTGCGCTGTCTTGTGCATGATTACCCAAATGTTTGTTTGATTTTTTTTCGTGTATAACCTTTATATTTGTTTTGTCCATTGCAGGTGACTTAATTCTGGAGTCACAACGTTTCTATGTCGTTTCTGTCAGTAATGAAATCGCATCAAATTCGAACCACATACTTTTCTTTTGACTCCGTAAATGTTGCAGTAAAAACATGAACCTTGATGAGACTTCAGTTTGTCTAAATCTCTCTTGATGTAGATTCTACCTTCCATAAGGGAAGTTTAAGTGGTTTTTAGTGGAAGAAAAAAGGACAGTAGCTGTAAATCACATTTTATGTAATTCGGACAGAAGAGCTTCCTGAGAAAACCTCTTGCTTTATAGATTTCTTTTCATATCTTGAGAGAAAATGGGCGAACAGTTCGCTTCTGATGCGAATTATCAATTTATCTTAGTTTGGGTTTGAAATATTGAAAGTGAATTGATCAACTATTATTCCACCTCAGCAGACTTATATTTAGAATAATTCTGCTTTGTCATTTCCCATGTTGCTGCATATGGTTGAATATTCTTTGCCGATTACATTGTTAAAGTGGTATAATATTTAAATAATACGGACCGCCCAGCTGGAGCATACATATATGAACATCCGAGTGATTTGGTCAATCGCAATTGTTGTTTTCTGTAAAAGGAAACTACTTAGATGGCTTTGTCTGTCCGTCCGCACTTTTTCTGTAGGCCTCAGGTCTTCAAAACTACCGGGGCTAGAGGGCTGCAAATTTGTATGTTGATTATCCACCCTCCAATCATCAGGCACACCAAACTGTAGCCTTCTCACCTCAGTAGTTTTTATCGTATTTAAGGTTAAATTTAGCCATGATCATGTGTCTGGCAACGTATAGGCAGGCCACCATCGAGCCGTGGCTGAAAGTTTCATGGGCCTTAGCTCATACACCATTATACCGAGACCACCAAATTAGATCAATTTTTGGTGGCCTTGATTATAAGCCACACAGAAAACTCGATTGCGCTGAAAAAAGTTCGGCGCTTTTTCTTCTTTTTTTTCGTGTTGAGATTCTGTGCTTTCCTCCAAAGCGTTTTATGAATCTTGAAAGTCTGCCTCCAGCACCTGCAGAGGTAAGACGTGTTCTCATGACCGCCTAGTATCCGAGTGAAGTAGCCCGTGAGGTTTTTCAAAATCTTTCCTCGATTCTAGGTCATCGGCATCGTTCTGGCCTCTTTTTTCAGTGCCAGCATAGCTAGGTTTATGTGTCACCCTTCTTTGTGGCAAAACTTCAAGAAGTAGTAAATACCATGATTCAAAATGAAGATTAAGATACAAGACAATAGTCCCAAACCGCAAGACGAGCCAAGTAGACGGCTCAAGATATGGCAGTGCATAGGCGCCATCCAGGCTAGAGTCCAAAGAGTAATCCACGCCAACACAGCATTCTTTGTCAATGTTCACGAAGATGATTCAGAAAAGATTCTTAATTCAGAGAACAGGACAATTTTTTCGAAATGAAGGGTTTGAAGTAATAGACCCCCAGAATATAATTCCATGAAAACTATAGTAGCAAAATACCTAGACGCTACAACGGCAGAATACGGAGAAAACGACCTGAAAGACAGCATTGATAGGAAAAACGAATGGGCCGCAGTGGATGAGGTGATAAAAATCCAAAACAATTCCCACGTCATGAAAATAAAGTTTGAAACACCGAAGATGGCAAAGAGAGCCATGGAAAGAGGATTATTTATAGCCTACCAATACATTCCAAGTCAACATATTGAAGAGGATATATTTGTAAATTTGTCATTTTGCTACAGATGTTACTCTTATGAGCATCTGTACAAGGAATGCCCTAAAGATAAAAACTACAAAATATGCTCTGAATGTTCATCACATGATCATACATATAGAGAATGTAAAGAAAATACAAAAAAATGTGTTAACTGCAATCAACAACATCGAACTTTAGCAGCGAAATGCCCAGTGAGGAAGGCCCTAATAAAAAAAAAAGAAAATTCAAGAGATCAAAGCAAACAGATATGCAACATCCACTACAAACAACGGTACAAGTTACGCCAAGTTACAGCCTCCAATACGGGAAATTGCCAGGCTAATGCAAAACAATGCAAATAACATCCAGTAATATAAGTAGAATACAAGATGAGACCAGAATCACGATTATAACAAATTTAGCAATAAAACTGGGGCTGCGCCAAGAAGGATTCTACCCCTCAGTAATAAACAAACATATTAGACAGATAACAATTTACCCACAATACACTTCTCTGAAGAAACAGTAAACATGATAGCAAGCACCATGAAAAGGAACAAAAGACAAGAAAACCGTACAAACAAAGCAGAAGATTTACAAGTAACTCAGGATATACCACAGGATATGCAAGACTGCACACAATATGAAGAAAACACAGCAGAGAGCTCAGAAGACGACTCCTCATCAGATGAAGACTTTATACCCGGGAATGAGCCCAATTCGGACTCGAACTCACCAATCCTTCCCTCAGGACGCATAAGTAATCTACAAGAAACGCAGCATCAATTAACAGAAGAAATACAAGCCTCACTACTAACCTTCTCGGATTTCTCCAGTTCTCCCATTTTACAAAATCCACAGGGATCAACTTCAGCATCAAAAAATACTACGCCAGTATCCAAGAATACCAGAAAACGGAAAAATGAAAAAAAAAAGAACAATTATTAGACCAATGTAACTCAAATGGACTCAACTCTGCGAAGAATTAAAATAATTCAACACAACGTGAAATCTTGGAAAACAAAGAAATTTGAATTATACAATATATATAGAGAAGAAGACCCCGACATAATATTAATCAATGAGCATGGTATGAAACGAAATGAAACTATGAAAATGTTTGGATATAATACATATACGCAAAACTTTGCTGATGAACCCTTTGCAGGAATAGCAATAGCAATCAGAATAATATTAGACATAAGATAATAGACGATTTCCAAGACGACTTTTTAGCAGTCCAAATTCAAACTAACAAAGGACCAATAGTGATCGCTACAGCTTACAAGCCGCCAAGAAGACATTATTTCCCGCTTCCAGATGTAATGAAGTTAATGAACAGGAGGGAACCTACCTATCTCATTGCAGATTTAAATGCCAGACACCAACTATTTGGATACAGGCAATCTAATTACACAGGTAAAGAAATTGTCAGATTAATAAATAAAAAGTATATCATACACTTAGGACCTGATTTTGATACTTTCGTAGCAAATAACAGAAAAGGAAAGCCAGACATAATATTAGGAAATAACAAAATTCACCTCAATATTGCCATTACAAGAGGGCCAGCAACCTCCTCCGATCATATACCAATGGTAATCACATTGTCAACAAATCCAATAATGATTCCATCCTTAGAAATACCAAATATAAAAAGAGCAAGCTGGGAAGGCTTCAAAAATGAAATAGAGGGAAAAATTAGTAGACAACCATCAAAAAATTCAAATGAAATAGAAATAACAAAAGAAATAGTTGACGAAGAACTTGAAGAATGGTATAAAAATATAGAGGAAGCTATAAAAAATCATATACCCATAACTAAATACACAACACTTCCACACCCTATTAATAGTGATAAGTTAAAATTGATACAATGGCACTACAACAACATCCAAAACACAGTACTTATAACAGGTTGGAACAACACATTGATGAGAAGATATGTATCATTACAAGAAAACAGTTAGTACAAGAAAACTCAAGATTATATCATCAAAATTGGGAAGACTTAATAAAAAATACACAAATACAGTACAATAACCCAAAACATTTCTGGAACTCCGTTGCAAGACTGATGGGAAGCAAAACTAATACATCGCCAAACATAAAGCATAGGAATGAGAAAATATATGATGACCAAGAGAAAGAAGTACTGCACCAAGAAGGCCTACTGGCAGAAATATTCCAGATAACATAGGAGGATAACCAAAATTTCGACAACCAACATGAGACAATAGTCAATGAATTCATTGAACATAGACACAGAACGAATCCGCATCATGCAGCCGACATAAACAGACTCAATGAAGACTGCCCTCTAACAAGGAAAATAGAATTATGGGAAATCAAAATAATAATTAAAAATTTTAAACACAAGGCACCAGGAAGAAGTGGAATTAACAAGGTCATAATCCAAAATTTACCAGATATTGCACTTGAAAAATTGAGAGAAATATACAATTGTGCTCTCTCAATGGGATATTTTCCAATTAAATTCAAGAATGCAATAATGATTTTGATACCCAAACCAGGAAAAGATACGTGCCTGGTAGAGAATTTTAGACCAATATCACTACTAGAAATACCTGGCAAAATATTTGAAAAAATAATAAACAACAGACTAGTGTTGTTCCTAGAAGGTAATCAGCTACACAATAAAGATCAATATGGATTTAGAAAAGGAAGAGGAACCCAGATTGCAATAGCAACAATATATGAGAGCATTGCACTGTCACAAAGAAGTAGATACCTATGCAACCTAGTATGTAGAGATATAACAAAGGCATTTGACAAAGTATGAAATACAAGGACTTCAATACAAAATATTATATCTCAACCTTCCAGGCATTTTTGAGAAAATACTATGCAACTTCATCAAAGATCGAACAGCAGCAATCAAGTCACTAAATTACATAGGGAATCCATTCCCATTACTAAGTGGAGTCCCACAAGGATCTGTACTCAGTCCAACATTATTCATATTATATACATCAGATATGACTCCACCACCAGAGTACTGTACTGATGTCTGCTTTGCAGATGATATAACTCAAATAGTCATACACCCAGAAAAACGTACTAGGAGAAGGGACCCAAATTTGAAAAGACAAGTAGCACAAAAAACAATGAACCAAATTGAAAGAATAAATCAATTTGAAAAGAAGTGGAAGATAAAGACAAATAAATCCAAATTCCAACTAGTATCGGTATCTGCATACAAACTGCACAAATATTGTTAGACCAACAACCAATGAATTTTACTAAAAGTACAAGAATACTAGGAATGCAATTCGGACAAAGGGGGATATCAAGACATGTTAGAGAAAGGCTAAGGATAGCAAGAACACAAAATACAAAGCTGAAAAAGTTTAGGAATATGAACCCACATCTATCAAAACATTTCTACAAAAGCCTAATCAGACCAATAATGGAATATCCACCAATACCCACGTGCTTGGCATCGACTTCCAATATAAGTGCATTACAAAAATTCCAAAATAAGATTCTAAGGTCTGCAGTGAGAAACAATCAAGAAGATGACGATCTGAATATAGAACAAATACATAAAAAATACAAAATAGAACCAATTAATCAGAGATTATACAGACTGGCAACCAATATATGGAGTAAACTAGTTCAATACAATAGTGAATTAGTAGAAGAATCAGAAGCAGAAGAGAGAAACCTTGACCCAAACAACACAGACCACAGATGGTGGAGAAGAGTATCTTC
The DNA here is from genome assembly GCF_015104395.2 of Macrobrachium nipponense. Taxonomy (NCBI): domain Eukaryota; kingdom Metazoa; phylum Arthropoda; class Malacostraca; order Decapoda; family Palaemonidae; genus Macrobrachium; species Macrobrachium nipponense. The sequence goes on from NC_087202.1 coordinate 98,116,093, forward strand.
ATATATTCATCGCGATGAACCTCGACCATTATACTACTAATTAAGAAATGTCTTGTGAAAAAGTAATTTGTAGAATTTAATATGTAGATATGATGCAAAATCATTATGATAATTAAAATTAAGTTTAGAGTTAGAAAATTGGAACTTTATTAAATATGATTATATTACGTAATAAAATTCAAAATATGTAATCTGTACAATTCACCATGTCATATAATGTATAATCATTATTGTATTATGTTAATATTAGCTAGAAAATTGTACCCTTACCCAAATATAATCGTGGATAAACCACACTTTACCTTACTCTTACTAATACTTAACTTTCTAAACTATTCCCTACTAAGGTTAGCTAGCTAACTACCCTCACTCTTCTTTCACCCATCTTACCTATCAGCTAAAAAAAAAAAAAAAAATAATAATAATAATAATTATGACGAAAATCGGGAACATTCCTCGCTCGTACTAATCGCATGTTTTAAATGGAACGGACGCCTCTTGAGCGCCATCTTTTCATCTGCAAAGTCCCTGACATTTTCCAGAATGTCAGAATTACGGGATTCCTTCTCCTTGTTGTGGCTAATGGAAAAGTAGTCATTTTGCACACTCTTCTGATTGCGACACGTTTCATCGATCTCTGATAATCATTGTCAAGTTGAGATTAGGACACGGATGAATATATTTATGAAGCGTGCAGTGTATATATATATATGTATATATATATATATATATATATATATATATATATATATATATATATATATATATATATATATACTTATATATATATATATATATATATATATATATATATATATATATATATCACACACACACACACACACACACACACACACACACACACACACACACACAATACATAATCATTAAGACTAGACACGCGGGAGGACTACATTACAGAAAAATCTCGTAATTATGACTGAAAGGCTAACAGGAGCGATCTTCGCGCAGTGTTTAGTTTCATGTCCCTTATCTCTCTAGATTCTGAAATATGCAGAAGTGGAAGATTTTACAGACCGTACTTTCTCTCTCACTATACCAAGCGGATCGCCGCTTTTGCTGTATTGATTTTACTTGTTTACGTTGATAATAACTGCATTTATCCGTTTACGTTGATAATAACTGCATTTATCCATTCATTTGTAATAAATTAATTTTAAAAATATGTTTTTGTGCTGTATGCATAAAATTACACAAATGCATAAGAACGTGACTACAGGGTGGTGATCTAGAATAGAAGAAATGTAGGTCACCTGTTGGTATTGATTCACTTGGTGTAAGAGTATTTTGTGTGATTTGTGGATGACATTATCTGAAGAAAAAAAGAAAGGGAGGGGCTGATGGGGGGCCCCTTCTCGGGAAAAATACGATAGACTTTTCCAGTCGTTGAAATATTGACAAAATAATTTTACCTCTTTTTTGCCCTACTTACGGTCATAAGCCTCATGCCATATTTATGAAAAGTGTATACGTGACTTGACATCTGTCAGCAAGATGAGTCTAATGATTTATCCTTACCGTGGTTGCTGACCTACATTTTGGCAGTTTCGCTAGTTAAGCATTTATGAAGGATTTTCTCCTGCCCGTCCTCCTACTATTACTGCTGTACGTTGCTGCTAATAATACTGATTGAATTTGCTTGATGTGTGACTGTTATTATCGCCCATGTTTTAGTTGTATCTTATGTGTAGTTTTCCTTGGCAAATATGCGTGGGAATGAGTCAGATTTAACATTACTTGGGTCACATAACTTATCGCACCGAGCTTTGCATATTTTAGATTTTCTTACAGTTCTCTTCACCATTGTGGCGATCAGTGCGGGACGATGTTGATGATAAAACCAGGTTATAGCCGGCTGGTAGTGGTCGCACTGATATTGTGTACTGTGGAATCTCTTGTAAAAAGATTCTCTCTCTCTCTCTCTCTCTCTCTCTCTCTCTCTCTCTCTCTCTCTCTCTCTCTCTCTCTCTCTCTCTAAACAAACGCGCGTGTGCGTACAAATACAATTGGCAGAATTGTAACTTTTAAGCATAACAAACAAGTAATGAATGTAATTAAAACTGGATTGAAGTACCATAACCGGAATAACCGTTTTCCAAAAGTTTTCTTCTGTGTATAACTTTGCATGACTCCAACAAAGAAGTTGGCACTTCGTGGAATTTAACGTGACTTACTACATACATAAGAGTGCGTACGTATTCGGCATAGGACTCTTCATAAAAGGGAAGATCTCTTTAAGATTATTTTCGTACGGAAGTACATAAGATGACGAGAACGAATAGATATATTGGCCCGAGAGACTTGAAAGCCATAGAAATGCGTTCTGGTCCGCTGGGAGAAGGGTCCATTTCGTGTAGCTTACATAATTAGTCTGCCGTGGGAGTGGACGAGACGCGGGGGGGGTGGGGGGTTACGACTAGGAATGTCGTACATGTGGCGTCTGGCTCACGTGGGGTTCTCTCTCTCTCTCTCTCTCTCTCTCTCTCTCTCTCTCAATGATATATATGTGTGTGTGTGTGTGCACGCGCACATATATGTATTATGTTTGTGTGCTTATATAAGATATTGGGATATAAAATGGGGGTTTTCTTCACGGTTTGTTCAACAGTGTAATACGCTTGTCAGGTACTCATATTTAGAACAAGTGCTATTACAACAATAATAGCTCCTTTGATGTGCACTGTTTTCATTCGCTTTTAACATTCCCTGGCCGTTAGAAATCCTATAAGCTCTTCATTAATAGATTTCTATTCATATTATGAATGATTATATACATATATATATAATATATATAATATATATAATATATATATCTATATTTAATAAGATAATTATACATTACATACATACATACACATCCACTAAGTTATTCAGGCTAATATATTTCATCAGCATTATATATATATATATATCTATATATATATATTATATATATATATATATATATATATCATATGAATCGAAATCGATTAATAAAGAGCTCATAGGACTTCTAACGGCTAACGGGCAGGGAATGTTAAAGGCTAATGAAAGCGGTGCGTATTAAGGGCGCTATTTTTATTATATTACGTAATGTAGCGCTGATACCAGTGTGTATGTGTGTGCTTCGGAAAGTTTTTAGTAATTAATGTTGACTCCCACGTAGTAGTAGACACACCGTTGATATGAGTTTCGCGTTTTCTGTTTGAGTTTAAAACTAGACCGTTTTCTAGAAGTTTAACCGTTCTGTAGTAGATTTCTTTCTGGGCATGTGGTTGGATCGTTGTAGCTTTCGAATTTCAAACTGGGTTTCATTGCATTTCTATGGAACAAACTCACTGGGGTCTAGTTCATAGGTCTCTTCGTGGTTATATATTTCTCATCTTTGTTATTTCTCTCGTGCGGTTCATTCTTTACTTATGTTTCTATTTCCATAAGGGGTCTCTTTTCCTTGTTGGAGCCCTTGATCTTGTAGCAGCCTGTTCTGATTAGTTTTGCAACTTGTCTAGTTTGTATATATACATATATATATATATATATATATATTATATATATATATATATATATATATATATGACTGGTAAAAAGTGTTCTGTTACAACAGAATTCCATCTAATAAAAGGATCCCATAAAAACGCCAAATTATAGAGAGAGAATACTATATTTCAGAGACTGCTGTCTCTCTCTTCAGGTAGATGAATGAGAAAAGTTACAGTAAAGGTGGCATTTATACCAAGAGATACATACACAGGTAAGCCAGTTTAGGTCACTCCCGCTGATAATCTTCCCTTAATCCTCTTAAGCGTTGGTTGAATGAAAACTTTGTCAATGACATTGAATCCCATGCGCCCTTTGAGATGTTCATTACTTGTCTCTGTTTAATCAAGTCCGATTCCATCATTTGACTCTAGTACTGGCATTTGCTGCTATAAATTATGCGTGACAAATTCCAGTTTATTCTGTGGTTATGTTCATTTATATGGTTGAAAATAGCGGAGTTCTGTTGTCCATACCTAACTGAGCTTTTATGTTGTATTAATCTTTGGGGAAGTGATTTTCCTGTAAATCCGATGTAAGATTGGTCACAGTCCAGGCATGGGATTTCGCAAACGCTTGTGTCCTTGGGGGATGTCTTTTGTTGGACGTTAATCAGGGATTTGGCTAAGGTATTTGGGTAAGTAAATGCAAAAGGGTTAGATTTTCCGAGAGTCTGGGTCACCGTCTTAATCCTGTCCAGGTGAGGAATTTTCATTTTATTGTTGGCTGTCTCTCTGGTCTTGTCTTGAGGGGGTCGGTAGAAAATACGTTTGCTTTCTCAATTATACGGTCAGGATGCCTTAAAGACGAAAGCTACTTATGAATTAGTTCAAATTCTTTTTCCTGGAAATCGGGAACGAATTTGTAAGGCTCTTAAGAATAGGTGTTGCTGGCTATGCCTATTTTGATAGGAATGTCGTGATAACTAAAGTAGTGAATGTATGAAAGTGAGAACGTTGGTTTTCTCTATATGGTAAATTTGTATTCTGTCGTGTCTCTGATTATTAAAACATCAAGAAAAGGAATTTTGTTAGTTGAATTATGTGTATTTAAAAACGTATTTTCATTCGGGGAATCATTCTATAAGCAAAAATTCTGGTATAGTATGGGTAGTCCTTTAAGTCCTGTTTTAGCCAATCTGTACATGGAGTACTTTGAAACTACAGTAATAAATGCAATAAAACCCAAAAACATGCTGTGGATTAGATATGTAGATGATATTCTAACATTTTGGGATAATAGGTGGGACGATTTTAATCAATTCCTTTCAAAATTAAACGCATTAGTGCCCAGCAGCAAATTTAAAGTTGAATGGGAAACAGACAACAAAATTCCTTTTCTTGATGTTTTAATAATCAGAAACACGACAGAATACAAGCTTACTATATACAGAAAACCAACCTTCTCACTTTCATGCATTCACTACTTTAGCTATCACGACATTCCTATCAAGATAGGCGTAGCCAGCAACCTATTCTTAAAAGCCTTACGAATTTGTTCCCCAGATTTCCTGGAAAAAGAATTTGAACTGATTCGTAAGCAGCTTTCGTCTTTAAGGTATCCTGACCATATAATTGAAAAAGCAATTCACAAAGCAAACGTAATTTTTTACCGACCCCCTAAGACAAGACCAGAGAGACAGCCAACAATAAAATTAAAATTCCTCACCTGGACAGGATTAAGACGGTGACCCAGACTCGGAAAATCTAACCCTTTTGCATTTACTTACCCAAATACCTTAGCCAAATCCCTGATTAACGTCCAACAAAAGACATCTCTCAAGGACATAGGCTTTTACGAAATCCCATGCCTGGACTGTGACCAATCTTACATCGGATTCACAGGAAAATCACTTCCCCAAACGGTCAGTTAGGTATGGACAACAGAACTCAGCTATTTTCAATCATATAAATGAACATAACCACAGAATAAACTGGAATTTGTACATATAATTTATAGCAGCAACTGCCGGTACTAGAGTCAAATGATGGAATCGGACTTGATTAAACAGAGACAAGAAATGAACATCTAAAAGGGCGCATGGGATTTAGATGTCAATGACAAAGTTTTCATTCAACCAACGCTTAAGAGGATTAAAGGAAGATTATCAGCGGGAGTGACCTAAATTGGCTCACCTATGGATGGATCTCTTAGTATAAATACCACCTTTTCTGTAACTTTTCTCATTCATCTACCTGAAGAGGGAGACAGCAGTCTCTGAAATATAGTATTTTCTCTCTATAATTTGGCGTTTTTATGGGCTCTTTTTATTTCATATATATATATATATATATATATATATATATATATATATATATATATATATATATATATATATATATATATATATATATATATATATATATATATATATATATATATATATATATATATATAATGTATGTATATGAAAAACACTTAATCTTGGTTGTTCTCCAAGGAATTGATATGACGGATGAGACACTGAATCTTGAACATCAAGTGTTGGTTAGCATTCTTATGAGTTTTCTTCCGTGTTTTGCAAAATCCAGAGCTCATTGGTTCGATGACCATCACCTGTCCATTTTTTATGGTTTTTTAATGTCATCAGTTTTGCGTCATTCAGGCGTCGTTTATATTTTGCATGTTACCGGAATAGCACGGACAACTCTTAAGAAAAATCTGTTGGTCGAGTCTCTGTTTTGAGACGAATAATGATTTTAGTGTTTTTTTTCAGCGTGGTACGAACACCGATAGTGGACTCATTACCAGAGAGGCAGCATTTGATGGAATCAGCCAGTAAGTATGTTTGATCTTTGTAATTATTAATTTTTATTTATTTTTTTATTTTACGGCAATTAGAAAATATCCTCAGAACGTCCTCTTCTATACCCAAATGCTAAACGATAGATTTAGCTTTTGAAAAATATAACTAACATTGCAGTCGACACACCGAGAACAAGCTGCATTTCGGCGTGTGGTGTAAACAACGAAATCAGAAACAAGGGGGTTGAATTATTCCTTCCAACCTCATCGTCTAAGCTGTGAATTATTCTGATGGCATTTCAGAATGGCTGCGGAATTTGGTTTGCGATGCGGATTCCAGATCTGTTGCTCTGAAAGAGAGCCCACTTATTTATTCATGGTAAACCTGGTCTTTATATGTCGTTAATTACACTCGTGACTGATAATCTTAGCTTTGAAAACGAATTCTATTAGAAAGTCAACTTGATACCTACCTCTAGGGAAATCATGACGTTAAGTTCATACATACACACACATATATATATATATATATATATATATATATATATATCTATATATATGATATATATCATAATTTCACTCTCTTACAGTTAGAGAAACCTGGTTTTCATTTAATCTAAGAGCCCTTACTTAAGGTGGAAGTTCATCTTCATTCTCCTCCAACGTCGCGTGACGCAAAGGACCTCATGTCTTTCCTGTGCTTTACCTTCCACTAATCTCCACTCATCTCCAGCCTCGCTTCTCCTTGTTCTCATCCGAGTCAGTTTTGGTCTTCCAAACCTTGCGCCCACAGGAACTCAACTGTCCAAGCCATCTCCATTTAACCTTTATGTCATTACCTAATATATATATATATATATATATATATATATTATATATATATATATATAGATATATATATATATATAATAATATATATAATATCATATATATATGATACGTATATGACATGACGTTCTCACAACTCCTGGGAGTTTAGTACGTGATAGTGTCAAACCGGGTTCCTATGGGCACAAGGTTTGGAGTACCTAAACTAACTGGGATGAAGACAAGGAGAAGGAGGCTGGAGATGAGAGGAGATTTGTGGAAGGTAAAGCACAAGATAGACATGAGTGGTGGAACTTCACAGAGGTCCTTTGTGTTGCGACGTTGCAGGAGATGATGCTGAACTTCCTCCATAAGTAAGGGCTCTTAGATTTTTTAAAAAATGAGAACCAGGTTTTTTTTTACCGTAAGAGAGGTACTTTACTTGGTGAAATTATGATACTTTTCCTTTTACAGCTACAGTGTAGCATGATCTGAATAAAGTAAAATGAAATAATATTGTAAGCCATGATTGTGAATACCTGAGGACATCGATTCCAAATAAGTAAAATAGTAAAGTTTTGAAATTCATATCAGTTCACAATTCAAAGTCAACTCTCAAGATGGAAAGCAAAGTTCCCTATATGTATATAAATATGGAAAAGAATCTGACAGTTCGTTCCACGTAAATTTGTACTGATGAATATTGTATATAATGAAGTACGTATAGTGTTCACAAGATATAGTTTCCGTTGGTGGTAAGTGACAAACGCAGCTTTGTAATGAATATATGAAATTTTATTTGCCTTAGAGATACATTATATAAGAATTGCTATATCCATCTGCGACTGTCAAAGCCTTCCTGTAATTTCTTTGACATTTTTTCTCTTATTGAATTTTTTTATATGTTTTTATTAAATTATTAAATAAGAATACTTTTTTCTTATGATAACTTGATAATAAGTACACCCTAATGCAATTTTGATCTCCCCGGTTACAGATTCCGTGTTGACAACAGTATTTTGCATGACGAGCTGGCGGAATGGTAAGTTGTAATTATGTAGTATATATATATATATATATATATATATATATATATATATATATATATATATATATATATATATATGCTTTGAGCTGCTGGTACCTTCTTCATCTCTGAATACGGAACTGATTTCACTTTTATTAGGTGATTAGTGATTTTACTGATATGGTACTTATGTGATGAGATTTGTTTGCTTTCGCTGACTTTTAAGTTTTACCCTAGTTCGCTTAACGGGAGTTTTTCATTTTTGTCGTGAATCACAATTCTTGCTTTAAAACAGAAGTTTATAATTTAAATTCTGTGTCCAATGAAAGATGCTTCCCTTACCCCTTGCTGGAAGCTTGATTTCAAACTATATGAGCTATCCATGAACATTGAAAAAGAAAAACACGATTATAATGCAAAACTTGCTAGGACTACATTAGTTGATTATACAGAAATGATAGGAAGATGTGGCAATAATTCTAGAATAAAATTATAGTTTTTTAAAAATTAAAATGCACAAACCAGCCAAGTAAAACCGCTACTTACTAAAAGATCATTCGACTTTTGAATTTATTATACTTTTCATCTAAACATCAAAACAGGATATCATTATTGATATGCAGTAAAATTGCATCTTCAGTATGTGTGCTAGTATCGGAATGTTTAATTATGTTGCAATTACCTGTACTTGTTGCACCAAAAATGGTATTAATGGAAATTCTGGAAAATTGTCATGAAAGATGAGAGCTTTGATTATCATTAGGTTACCTGAAAACGCCCATTTTCTTTAAAATGTCAAGCGATGGTAGCGTCATCTCTCTGAAAGATAATGAACTATTTTTGTAAAGTTGCCAGAACGATATATGAAGAACGGCTTCACGTTTAATGTTATCCGGCTTCATTTACAGAACTTATCGTATTTTTAAATATAAAATAATAATTTATAGGAGTTATTCGTATTATTTTGTATATGTAAATATTTATATATGGAATCCTTTTATTTTATTTGTTTAATGGTTCTGGTAACAGTGTGAAAGTTTCGTAATGTAAACAAGAAACAGCTGATTTCAACTAAGCAACTACCGACGTCAAAAGTTACGTTAACTTGTGAATAACGCACGATGAACTGTTATTATATATTACTCGAACCTGTAAATAACGCACAACGAACTGTAATTATACCTTTAGTAACTTTTTTAGGATTAACAGAGGAATAAGAGTGAATTACACATGGATGGAAAAAATAGTTACTGTGAAAAGTCCGTCGTAACCTCGATTAAGTTATCGTAGGGTAATCTGGTCCTGAGGTTCGTGAGTCTGTGCCTGTTATGGGTAGGCCCTCAGTTAAATAGTGAGCTAAGGGTAGTGAAACTAAAGAAAGCTAAGCTCTTATATAGTAAAATGGCATCCTTTCAAACCATTCGATATTTCCTGCCAGAAACATTACCACTAGGCCGCCACCTATGTAGACCTAGGCTAAGTCTTCCAGTGCTTTCTCATGTTCGTGACATTACTAAGTCGGCAAAGCACCGAACTGATGATGAAAAAACTATTTCCAACACTACTATTATCATTCAGGATGGTATTAATATTGAAGAATTGCCCAGTATTGTTCAGATTATACATGGAGAGTTCACCATATTTAGTAATGGAAAAAGTCAGGCAGGGAAGAGATTGGAAGGACTCGGTTTGGAAATTCCTCAGGTCTCGAAGAAATTGTTTCATAATATAAACTTTGAGGAGGAACAGGAAATCATCTTGGGTTTTATGAGGTGTAGAAGAGTAACAGATATATTTAACTTGTTAGAAGTGTGCCCTGAAGAAGATGTAACCCCGAAAGTTGCACTGGCCATCATCAAGCAGTTATTTGAACTAGAAAATAATGTAGAGTTTAGGAACCGAGGCCTCAACCAGTATCCAGAAGAAGCTTCATTCACATTTACTCGTGGTGCTGTCATGAAGAGATTGATCGAAGTTATATGTTGTGCTGCAGAATCTAAGTATATTGTCAATGCTCTTCAAGTGATGGGACGAGATAATTTCCAAGGAGATAAACTGAAGTATTTGGAATCGTTATGTACCCATTGTATTGTTTTAATTACAGAGGGAAAGTTATCCGTTACACAAGTTTGTGATGCAGCAAAAGCTTTTTACAACTTGGGACCTATTGGATCAAGATATGTTGAGAAAGTTTGGGTTGGCATAACTGATAAAACTAATGATATTCATGAAAAGGAAATTTATGAAGTAATGAGTATTCTGCCTCTGGTAAAACAAAGTCGCAAGCATCTGTATAATGCAGTGGAAAAAAGCATGTCAAATTGTTGGTACAAGTGTAAGTGTGAGGATATCATTAAGATTCTTCACATATTAGTCCAACTACGTATGACAAACAGCAGAATGTTACCCATGATCTCAAAGTGGACAGACTTAAATATACATGCACTTAAAGAGGGTAATCTTCGCTGGATTGTTTATTCTTTAATGAGTTTGAGTTATACTGATATTAGCATTCAAAAGGCACTCTCAAGATTCATGAAGGCTAGAAAAGGGAAAAATAATGACCCAGATTTAGTGTCTGTCATCATGGACTATTGTGTTAAAATGCGTATAAGATCACCAGAAGTATTGGATAGTGCAGGAGAATTTTTTATAAAAAAGGCCTCTACTCTGACAGTACCGCACATAAACAGTATTGGTCGAGCATATGGACTGCTCAATTATGAACCACCTAATGCATCATCTTTTTTCCTCACATTTGAGTCATATGTGGATGAAAAATTTGTTCAGTTCCCTCCCAATGTCATGGTTGACCTGCTTCTATCCTGTGTTTATTTAAAAAGATACCCATTGAACTTCGTTAAAAAAGTCTTTAATCCGTATTTTTTTGACAGGATTCACACTTTAGATGCTTCAGACATGAGGCTTACTCGTACAAAACTCAAAGTTCTTGACCAGGCTCTTACTTTAGAAGCTCCAAATTATAGTGGACCCATGCTACCAAAAGACACATCTGCAAATAGTTTCTGGCGAGATGCAAGGGTTATGAGATGTGTCAATATGATTCAGCCTGCTCTCATTGAAATTGTTGGAGCTGAAGAACGAATAGTCCCTTCTGCTATTTTGCCAAATTTCCCAGGCACAGAGCTATATGTTATTGACTGTGTGGTAGATATGGCAGGAAAATTAACTTTACCATCATTTAAATGGAGTAATAATAAGTATGCTCTCATTGTGAACCTTCCTGAGCATTATGTAATTAATGAAGACGTACTTGTTGGACCTCAAGCTATGCGTTGCCGGCATTTAGCATTGGCAGGATTTAAAGTAGTTAATATAAACTTTGAAAAAGTTTGTCAGTATCGCATGTATCCAGACTCTTTAAAATCTTACCTTGAAAAAGCCATGAAAGAAGCCACAATTTTATAGAGTATTCCTCAGAACACTGATAAACAACGTACAACTGTTATATGTAGCATCCTTAAGTTGACTAATAGATAAGTTGTTTTATGCGTTTTTACGCTAGTCATTCACTGTTTGGACCATTGGAAAGTATATTCTATTGTTCATAATAAAATGGTGCTGTCAAGTGAAGTGGACTCCTGTGATGTGATTTACATGTGCTTAGAGATGTCAAGAAAGCTGGAGTATTTTATCAAACAAAAGGTAGGTGTTTATATTGTAAGTACTGTGTATGGTAATGCCAGTGCAAACTTAGCTTGCACATCAGTTGATCTTTACTTTTATAATGAATTTTTTAGTAGGAGATTAAAGTAAGGGATTGCTGCTTTCATAGTGCTTTGCATAGCATAATATGGAACATAAGAAAGGTCCTTTGAAGCATCCCTACAGCACCAGTGTATTACTTGATATTATTTTAATATCTTAATTTTGATCTCTTATCATTCTTTTCATTACATAATTCGTATGTGCTTTTCAAAATTAATTTTTCCATTTCCATTTTTCATAATTATCCTTGGGTAAACAACCGCATGGACTGGCCCAACACAACGTTGGTCACGGATGGCCACCCTCCGAAAAAGTACTTATAACGTGTCCTGACACCGGAGATGGGCATCAGTCACGGCTTGTTGTTGGTGAGGGACGGAGCTAAAGACCTCTACTCTCCTTTCGAAGTAAGAATTTTCTCCAAAGTTAGAAATTAAGGCCAAATTGAAAGCATTAAACAGAGGGTAGTGAAAAGGGTGGCCAACGCAGTGCAAATCTCACCAAAACGCTTTCGAAATTTTTACTTGCGCTTAAATAAGTTAGAAGATTGACGCCATCTCGATGTTTGTGGAGTCGCTTTTGTCAACAAACTTCCCATTTCCTGTGATAAATCCGCACACCACTTTTACCCATAGACGCTGGGTCACTTTCATCACAACCATCGGAACACGGTCACTAGGCACGACGTTTTTAAGGAAATGACTGTTTTGGTAGAAGACGACGATGAAGCATGCACTAGATAATTATTTAAATGAATAGTAAAACATCAATATTTTACATATTTATGATGATTAATTTGAAAATATTTGTTATTGAAAAATTACTCGATTCTGACTCAAATTTAAGTAATTATTTTTCGGAATTAGAACGTTCTTTTAAGTCCTGTATTATGACATCACGACATCTTGACTTTCGTACCTATTGTAAATGAATGGCTATACTCAACTTTCTTGCAGACCAGTTTACCAGTTATTCATGCAGATTGTTATCAGCTATTCATGTGATTGTTACAATCGTAATGCGCATATATATCTTTATTATTTACTTTTTGGATATATGAAGATGTTTTACTGCCGGATTACCACCGTAGTGTCACGCAATCGCTTTCGGTCCCTGGGCCTCTGTCTGTTTTCGCACCATAAGAAATTAATGGGGCCAAATTTGCAATGACCAGAAAGTTGTTAAAAGAGGAAAGTTAGCATTGAGGGGCATATGTTTTGATTGAGAAAAATACAAATTTATACAATAGCTAGCTTGTAAAAAATACTTGATTACAAAAAACTTGATTGACAACTAAGCAGCATACTTACATACTATGGGTTTCAGAGATAGTGCAAGCACGTCTTTTGGCAATATTTCTGTAACGAACACTCGTATCAGAACGAGATTTTGCTGTAGGGTATTACACCCAGTGCCGTAATTTATAAGGGTATCATGAATCACTAATCGTAAAGAATAATGACACTTGTCCTTGTACCAGGAGACAAAAACTTCATTATCGAGAAATGGATACGAACACGCGTAAAAGGCTCCACCTACCCTCTCCCCCCACCTCCACCGCCACCCCTGTCCTCCTTCCTTCCTTCACGTTCCTTTCTCTCTCTCTCTCTTTGTTGCCAATTGGTATGTGTTCACCCTGCAAACTGGTTTTAAGACTTACACAAAATGTGGAAATTGGTGAAATTAGCCTATGTATTGAAAGTATATATGTATACATAAATATTAAAGCAATTTTATCATTATTGCATTTTTATGACAACTAGAATTCATGGAAACAGTTTATTTTTGGCATACAGTTATTAAAAAAATCAAAATACTAATATAGACTTAAATCAATGAAAGTGCTAGGGGAAAAAAAAACAAAAAAACAAACAAACAAACATTATAATCCACTTATCCGTCGTCTGCTCCCTTATGGTTTTCGGCAGCCAGATGTACAACAAGGTTAGAAACATTGGATTGTATCTACTTTAGAAATATCTGTAATTTTTTGGGGTAATTTGGTGGCAAAAAAGGGATAATAGACATGAATTAAATAAACATTTTGAAATAACAAAGTAAAGTTGAACTAAATAATGAGTAAAGTAAACAATTAAGGGAGTAAAACTTTGCAGTGTCGTCGTCTGCTGCTCATAACTGTGTTTGTGGAGTGAGCGCTTAGGAACCAGGAACAGCAACGTGGTTCAAGTTCAATGTGGAGTGAATTAAGACCAAAATGTGTATAATTACAATCAAATAAGCACTGTGGAGTTTCAGTTGTGATGGCAGTAAGGATAAAACCACTGATTACAAGGTAAAAATGAATTCAGTTCAAACCATGACCTCGAGAATAACAAGTTTCATACTTTCACTAATATAGGCAACAAAATGTTGTTTTATTGTGCTGATTACAACTGCAATCTTGAGTAAGATAAATAAACGTTACATATATATGCTAACATTGTTCAAATGAGTGCTGGGAAGGCTGGGAAAGATGGTGGCCATCCGTGACTAGACCGGCCAGCCACACGATCGCTGCCATATTGGATTTCAAAACTGCCTTGAAAACATATTTTACGAAGAGTGTCACATGCTTATTTTAGTTCGTATGGGGCTTTCATATATCACATTATGTTGACGAAACTTCAATCTTTTGAATGGTATGCTTAGAGTTGTAATTGTATTCATGTTTCACCAATTAAATATCAAGTGAATAAGACCCGGCCAGCGTGATGATGGTGGATCGTCCGTGATTGTTTACCCTATTCACATCTTGGCTATTTTTCCTTAGTCTTTTTGATGATTCAGAAACATTGTTTAATTCATATTCTGTTAAGGTTCTGATTTTGATCCTCCAAATCTTCCCCATATCCCTCTCCACCTGCCTCTTGACTCTGAAAGATCTACCGAGGAATGGAGTTGTACATACTTGCTCTCCCCCCAAGCTTGTCTTGGTGAAGCTGAGAGTATCAGTGAATAAAAATATCTTTATTGCCTCAGTATGACAAAAGCAAGAGTGGTTCTTTGACTTTTTGGACCTTGTGGTAGACAAACCCAGGTTTCTTTCACTCTGGAGGACTTTTTTGAAGCCCCTCCACTTCCACAATTGCCTGGAATCCCTTCATCTTTATATGTGTGAAAGTTATTTATCAGTGATGCAGAAGAGGTTTTCAGAAGTCATGACAGCTGCTATTGCTGCCATTGGACTTAAGTGAGTGACTTTTACCAGGTAAGCTAGGCCAAGTGTGTTAATGAAACCTTAGGAATACAGTATTAATGCATTTTTCTTTATTCCTTTAATTGCATACACTATGTTTCATTGCCTTTGGACAATATTATCACTATTTGCTGTTGAAGATTGTGGCAGCTTTCTTCTTGAGCCTTCATCCAGTGTCTGTTAAATTTGATTGTTTATTGAGACATTTCAGTTTAATTAGACATTTTGGATACTCTGTCCTAAGTCATCAGTGAAGCCTCCCAGCTAGGATTTGGGTTTAGTTTATAAGAATCATGCAAATCATTCATGTGAATGGATAAAGAAGTTGTAATGAAACAAACTTATTACACAAAACCATTTTTTCATACAAACCCATCAGCATAGATTGAGATGTCTCTTTCCTTCCCTGTGCTATGGCTTTTTATCAATTTCTAAACAAATTAAGATAGTATTGTGTCATATGCAGGACTGAGCATGTGTAGTGGAAGCTTCTCATTCTATACTGATACAAGTTGGTGCTCCTGGGCTTTCAACAACTGCAGAAATAGAGCAAAATAATTTAAAACCAGTGAAAATTTTATTGTGTAATAAAAAAAGTTCTTCATGTTCCTTCCTAAATTACCAGTTAATTCTTTGTTTCCAACTTTCTTCCTTTAGGGTGTTTCTTCACTGTTCTCTACTTAGTTCAGTGAAGCACTGTCTTGTCTTCTTTGGGCTTGTTCATTCTTCACATCAGAGTGTAGTCTGTTTCAGATTCTGTACTCTTATAGGTTATTACGTCTCATTACAGTTCTTGACCATGGCAGAATGTAGGTACTACTGTATTGACTCTTTCACCCAGAGGTAGTGTAAACAAAAACAGAAAAAAATAAAGATGAAACAATAATTTTCACTCCATTGACTGCCTAAAGAAACAGAATAGGTGAAAGGAAAAAGGATGGGATATAAACACACAAAAGTGATACTTCTGAAAACTGGAGGGTAATGGAAATGGTGGAAAATAATGAAGAGGAATCAACACTTAGTTGCTAGTAAGAAAAGAGCATTTAGCACAGAGGGTATTCCATGATTGTTAATACTCACCCAGTACAATAAGTGATACATAAAAAAATGTGGTGTATGGCAGTTGTCATAGTCTGAGGAGAATGGAATAAATTCATTTCTTATCTAGCCTCATAAAGGGAAAAGCTGACTTACAGATTGATAAATCAGTCGAGAAAATCAAGTTGTCATCTGAATACTCTGCTAGTTTTATTTTATTTAAACTTTATACTTAGTAAAGATACTTGATTTGGCATGTTTAATGTAATTGTGAAACACCTTTAATTCATTGTTTTATGTTTCAGTCGTGTAACTAAGAGCAAAGGTGAATTGGAAATCTTACGATTTGCTGCAAATGTATCGGCTGCTGCACACCGAGAAATTATGCGAAAAGCTCGTCCTGGAATGAAAGAATATCAGTTAGAAGCTGTCTTCCAACATCATACTTACTACCATGGGGGTTGTAGGCACCAAGCTTATACAAACATTTGTGGCTCAGGATGTAATGGGGCTATACTCCATTATGGCCATGCTGGAGCACCCAATTCAAAGACAGTGAGTTTCATAATAAAATCTTGTAAAATTTTAACAAGCCTATTCAACACCAAAATATTGTTCAGATTATATCTTTGTTGAAGGTAAGGTAAAGTGAAAGCCTTCTGGCTGCAAATTTTGGAATATTGGTAAATGGATGAGTAGATACATGAAATTTAAGCTATAGAGACATTCCCACAACTTGGTCCGTAAGCAAACTTCTTGACAAGCAAGGAGTCCTCCAGCAACAATAAGTTTATGGGTAGTACTTACAATTGCTCCAATGGATAACTTTGCAGTGACACTGAGTTTAGAATAAGCACAAACTTGGAGGTTAAATGTTTGAAATTATTTAAAAGTTTGTGAATTAGAATAAGATTTTCAGTAAGATGAATTAAAGTTACACATATCAATTACTTTGTCTTTGTTACTGTAAAGTTGATGTGTAAGCCTAACCTATTAGCAAGTATGCATATGTGTATGTTCACATGTTCACCACCTATATGTGTAATATGTACAAATGTGCATTATAATTCTCTCTCTCTCTCTCTCTCTCTCTCTCTCTCTCTCTCTCTCTCTCTCTCTCTCTCTCTCTCTCTCTCTCTCTCTCTTGTACAGTATATTTATGGATATATAATGCATTGGAAAATTGTACTGAATGTGATAAAGTATTTATGGTACATATATTTTCAGTGTGTGTGTGCTTTTGTATATATACTACACTTCTGCATTGCAGTATTTGCTTATCCCAGACGTACTCTCCAGATTAACAGTAATAGAATTACAAAACATAATTGAACTTGAGAATAAGCTTATTGAGAGGACTGGTGTGGAAGAGGACAATAAATGAAAAGTAGAATTAGTATCAGTTTATGAATGCAAGCAGGGGAAAAGGGTGAAGGAGATTGCAGTCTCCTGAGGACCACCATTTAAAGAGATAGGGAATGGACAGACAGTCACAAAAAAAAAAAAAAAAAAAAAAAAAAAACTACTGTAGGAAACTTGAACAGTGTAAAAAAAGTGAAGTGACATAATTAATAGGGGCTTGTAACAAAATAAGTTTTTGGAAGCACCTCATTAGATACTATAGAAATGTCAAGCCTTATGACTTAAGATTTCATGTTCTCAAACAAGATGGCCAGATGGATTATGGCAGGGTAGTTCAGTTGATTTTGCTTTTGAGAAACAATGCAGATGATTGGAGAGAGGCTTAGAGATTCTAAGTGGATGGTATATAACCAAAGTAGCATGGGGAAAAAACTTGAACAGTAACACACATCTTGGATAAGAAGGCAGGGATTAGCTAAATGTACTACTAGTGCTGTATCATACTTACAGAAAGTACCTGATGCGTCCACATGACTCCATAAAGTTTAATTTTGTTCATGAAACTTACCTGTCAGATATATATATAGCTGTATTTTCTGAAGTCCGACAGAATTTTAAAAACTTCCGACACACGCAGTGGTCGGCCAGGTGGTTAGTACCCATTCCCGCCGCTGGGAGGCGGGTATCAGGAACCATTCCCATTTTCTATTCATAATTTTTCTGTCGCCGGTGCTGGAAACACCTGTTTCCAGTACCTCCGTCTTAGATTTTGGAAACTTCATTGCCGCTAAGTATCCTAATTGTCTTTTAATTGATTTACTTGGATTTGTGGCTAGGCATACGCTATCTTAAATTGATTTGAATTTGATTCATTTTTGCATAAGATATCTGAATCTAGTTAGGCTAGTTTCAGAGGGTGTTGTCTGCAAAGATAGGGTGTGGCTACCGAAAGCTTCGGTAGATCCGCACTTGGTATGCACGAGAGATTTGTCATGTAAGGAGTGTGAGACCTTGTCTAATTCCGTAAGGAAGACGTATGATTCGTATGTACGCAATTAATCAGTAAACATGTCTAATTCCGTTAGGAAAACGTATGATTCGTATGTACGCAATTAATCAGTAAACAAAAGTCAGGGTAGTGAACCTGCTAACCTTCCTGTAGACTTTTTTTTGCCTAACCCTGTAGTATGGCCTACGGGTTATGAATATGTCTGCGAGAGGTGATCGCTCTCCTTCATTGTTGTGAAGAGTGCTACTTCTGTTATTGTTTCTCATAACCCTGTAATGTTGCCTTCGGGCCCTAAACAGTGTCTGTAGAGGTTATTGCCCTTTCTCTAATACTCTTTCGATTCGTATCTTAGAATCGAAAGTGCTTGCTTTAGAGAGCAATAGTGAAGTGGCTAAGTGCAGTGACAGTGCCCCTTGTGTAGTGGAGGGTGCGTCAGATCGGCCTTTATTTCGTCTCTAGGCCGGGACCTCTGCTTGACTCCCAGGACCCGGGGAGAGAGCATGTCGAAAGCCGAAGGAGGGTTACGAGGAACCCCCACCGATCTGGCGTGCCTTCGGCAGTTTCTGATGAAAATCCCCAGACTGCCTAAGTGCGTGCACGTGCACGAATCCTGAAGGATTGCTTCTCGTCCTCCGAAGCGTCCTCCCCGCGCAGGGGTTGGAGCTTTCGGAAGGACTCGCGCCCTCTAAATAGAAGCTTTATAGAAGAGGACGCTTCACGTCCTCTCTATCTCGTTATGCGTTCCAGTGAGAAGTAAGAAGGCGAGCGTCGCCTTATCACGTGTACGTCTTTCCACCGAGAAATATGAAAAAGAAGTCTTAGTAGCAGGACGCTTTTGAGAGCGGACGTCCGAGCTTTGTTACTGTGAGAATAAGAAGGCGTTCCCTCGCCCCTCGTATTCTCACACGATCAACCCTTCTCCTGAGACTGTTTCGTGCAGTCGGATTTCTCTCCGAGATGTATCTCGCTTGTTTTGACGCCTGTCAGGAGCGTGACGCTTTTCTGCACGCTTCTTTTGACGCTCGGCTTGGACGGGACGTTCGGATGGACGCCAGGCGCGCGCGGGTGCACGCCAAGCGCGCACCAGTGGACGCCGAGCGCACGCCAGTGGATACCGAGCGCACGCCGCGCGCGCCAGTGGACGCTGAGCGTGCTCGCTGCTCGCCAGGACGCTGAGTGCTCGCTGCTCAGTGGACGCTGAGCGCGCACGCCAGGTGTGTCGCCTGGCTGAACGTTTCTGTTGAACTCTTCAAGCTCTTGTTTACGATTTGGGCCTCAAGAATTTTTACCTCTACCTTCGGTGATACCTTATACCTCACATGCAAAGAATGTGAAGTAAGCAGTGCTTCGGAGGAAGCTTAAAGTGAACAGACAACTTCGTCTTCGAAACCCAGCAAGACCTCGGGTTTCGTGAATTCAAGAGGTCTCTGTCAATATTATATTGCTTTTTGCAAAGGTGGATGGAGTTAAGGAAAGCTCAAGGGAAGATCTCGTTTTCTCTCCGCAGTCAAGACTTTGCGATAAGGCAGTTACGGGTTATGTAAAGGCTCGATGTCCTGCACGTCAGGACTCTCGGCAACGTTCAGTAGGATTCTTGCAAAGGCACTCGTCAAAAGGACGCTCTTCAGGAAAGCGCAAGGCAGGACTAACTTTTCCATACTGCCAATAAATTTTAAGCTTTAGCAGGCATTAGTTGTGATACGGGAGAGGAAGCTGGTTGGAGAGTTTCTTCCTCTTCCCAGGATAATTTTGCAAGCTTTTTAGCCCATCTGAAAGGGTTTTTCAGATGATAGATTTTGTTAGTTTCTAGTCGGGACTAGGCTGCCGAATTGTACATCGTCGTTCTACCTGCCGTAAGCCCAGTCTCTTAACAGGATTCTTGCCCCTTCCTCGTTTGAGACGGGAATCGGAAAAATAAAATGCTCGACTTCCTGGATTACGTTTTGTCAATTCAGTGACTTTCCCCCATTGACCAATATACTATCGTTTTGTCAAGTAAGTGGGTATCCCCCTCATTGACAAAATATCTCTTTGTCCCGTAAATGGTTAGTTCTCATTGACAAACATCTCATTAACTTGATATTGCGTAAGCGAATAAGCTCTTATTGACAAGATTCGGAAGAGCTCTCATTCGTCATTCGCAGACTCGTACAAGAAATAGACTTGTAGACTACGTCAATGAACGCTTATGTCCAATAACATAAGAAGCTTGAGCTGACTGCTTCGATTCTCTTAAGTTTTGTTCATGAAACTTGCCTGTCAGATATGTATGTAGCTGTATTTCCGAATTCAGCTATATATATGTCTGCCAGGTAAGTATGAACAAACTTTATTGTGATATAATTTCATATTTTGCCTTGCGTTATTTTATTTCTGGTTGGTTCAAGTCATATACGCTTGCTGTAGTTACCTCTTCGGATGGCAACCGAGAGGTCTATTGTCTATTTTAAGGACATTTAATCGTTACTCCCTGCAGCCTTCCAGGAGTTTCCGATTTATCTTTTACCGTTGTATGGTAGTGTTCTGACGACACAAACGCATCTATATATTTAGCGTTTTCTGTTTCGCTTAAATATACCAGCTTGAGAGTCTTTCTGCTCAAAAAATAACGGACCTATTTCTTCGTAGAATAGGGTAGCTGGCAACCCAGACATAAAGTTAAGAGACGACGTTCGTAAGCTGCTGTCACGCTGTGTCTGTCCTCCAGTCCAACCGAGCCAGTAACAGATCGTGCGCTGTCATGCGCGGTAGGTTTCGTCTCTCTCTCCTGCGGGATTGACTGACCAACCGTATCTCTGTGCTGGCGGTTACGTCTCTCCTGCGGGATTGACTGACTAACTGTATCTCTGTCCTACAATCACGGACTTTAGCCTAAGATTGAGGGGATTTCTTACGTGAATGAATAAACGTTGCAATTCGTTTTGCCTTACATGTTTTCAACAGAGTTATCTCTTGATCCTTTCGGTGCTCGTTACCGCACGGTATAGAACTACGAGTCTACCGCAACATTGCACTTTTATATGCTCTCCTGCTTAGGCAAAGCACAGCCTTATTAGGGAAGTAAGCATACTCGGGGAGGGAATGGATGAGCTTGCTGGGGACCATTTCCTTCCTGAAGAAGTTTTGTTTCACCTTTCCCCGAATAGACTGCAATTCAGACCACAGTTTTTTCCTACCGGGAAACTGAAATATTATTCAAGATCTAGGAATGATTCTGAACATCTCTCAGTGCGTCTATCACCTGAGGTGATAGAAAGAAGGTGCCGGACATCTTAATCTGAAAGAAGTAAAAGCGATTCGGTAGTCCCTCCAGTCCTCGAAACGAGTTTTTGGGAACCAGTGGTCCAGATCAACTCTGATATTCCACAGCTCTCTCATATCTTAAGAAGTAGTATCTTCTCTCGGTCCCTGTTCGAGTTTACGAGAGAGCCTTTTATAAACAACAGGCGTAGAATGTAACGATCCTCTAGAGGTTCGTTACAGGATTGCAAAAGACCGTACGAATCGTCTCGATCGACGGCAACAACTATTGACTTCCGAGTGGAATCTTTCTTTAGAAGTAAGTTGAGAGTGTGGAGACTTTAGGGACGCCCTTTCATTCTTCTCTTCGATATGTTGAGGACGAAGAGGCTTCTTCTTCTCTGCTCCCTTATTCTCGATCCGGGATCGGTACCATTAAACGCCATCCTATGATATTGAACGGGGATGGATGTTTAGTCTCTTTTCCCCTTTTTCAATCGCTTAGGAAATGTAATAAGAGGATTTATGACGTCACAGGGAGCGACAATGACGCTGATCGCCCCATGTTGGACTTCAGATCCTGGATTCACAGAGGTCACATACTTCCTAGTTCACTTTCCAAGGACCTTTTCCGAGAGAGTCGGTCTACTCTAACTCGAAAGGTACCTATAACCTCTCCGCTCTGAGTCTGACTACGTTCAGGCTATCGAGATGTTGACAGGAATAAGATTACCGTCTTCCATTTCCGTCTGAAGAATGGGATAAGCTGGCAGTCACAACTATTAAAGAATACGCAAATATGTTGTTGACGGCCTTTTGGGCTCAGAGATTTGCGTCTGTCAAACAACAAAGCCCTTCACGATCTTGAGTTCTGTGGAATCTCGAATCTCGCTCACCATCTACTTTTTGTCTCACATGTTTTCTCGGAGTCAGACACTCGTGCGAGATCAGGCGACATATAGTAGCCCTGAGTTTCTTGTTGACGAAGTCGGTTGCGTTTATACACCCCCGATGATCGTGTAACATGAGACCAGGTTGGACTGTCAGGCATTCTTCCTTCGGGACTGAATCGCCTTTTTGCTCATCGCTCCTTTCTCCTGGGGCACCAGAAGCTCGAGTCAAGGAGTTGATTCGCTGACGACGTTGGGTTGCGTTGATACCACCCCCCAAGGTTTGCTTAGATTGAATCGCCCAGGCAGTCCAGACACTCATCCTTCAGCGAAGGATAGTGCCTTATGGTCTTCAGGGTACAGACTTGCTGTCCTTGATTCGTCTGACTGGTCAACTGGTTGGTCACCTGACTTTAGTACAGACGGACTGACTGTGCATGTCCAGATCGAAGCTTTCAATATGGAACTTAGACGTAGTCTGAAGTTCTTGATGTCAAAGCATTCGAACATCTCCTACCTGTTAACTTCTTGCATGTGATCAGGAAGGCCTTCTTCTAACCACCCTAGATACGACAAAGAGGGTTAGTGAGATTTTAAGCCATCGTCACAAGTTTTGGCTTTGGAGAACACAAGGCGGTGTGCTCTCTGAGCCTTCCGTTGTGGCCTAAGAATGGAAACCCGTTTTGTCCTTGGGCAGGAGCTTGGAAGCACTGCGAGATGTGAAGATGGCATATGAGATCTGCTGCTCACTAGGGCCATACGTGTCTGCAGACACAATCTTGGGGGCAAGAAGTACCACTCATCCTATCCTGTAGAAAATAGTTAGGAAGAGCTCTTAATTTAGTTGTTGAGTCGCCGACAACGGCGACTTCTTAACTCTTAAGCCTTAGTTAACACACCTTAACTTTGGCTAGGTTGGTCAGGTGGTGATATATATATATATATATATATTTATTTTACTTCTTAGCCCTCATGGTATGGTCAATATGGTCTAGTCACATTGTGGTCACGCCCCCGTTGACAGATCATCTGGAGTGCACCAGCTTTATAGGTCTCTACCTCGCTGGCAACTCTAGTAAAGCAGAAGCAGACTTGGGTGACAGTAATCACGAAGTCAGCTATGCTAACAGGTGGAACCAAGATGTAAATCATCTGCATGCATTTGTTTCCCAAAATCCTTCTATTCTGTCCCTTCCCACCTCCAAAGGTGGGATTCAGCTATATATATATCTGACAGGTAAGTTTCATGAACAAAATGGTATTGTTATGATACAATAAAGTTTGTTCATACTTACCTGGCAGATATATATAATCAAGTACCCACCCACCTCCCCTCAGGGGACAGTGGAAATAAAAATTATGAATAGAAAATGGGAATGGTTCCTGATACCCGCCTCCCAGCGGCGGGAATGGTACTAACCACCTGGCCCGACCACTGCTTGTGTGGAAGTTTTTTTAAAATTCTGTCGGACTTCAGAAAATACAGCTATATATATATCTGCCAGGTAAGTATGAACAAACTTTATTGTATCATAACAATATCATATTTTAAAAAAAAAAAAAAAAAAAAATTATAGTGTGCTATTGTTTATTGTCTAATTAGGTTTTGTAAACTTCAGTTTCAGTTGTTTGCATTATTATTTATTTTAACGTGATGTAAATGATATTAAAGTTTCAGACCATCTGTATACTGCCCATATAGGGCAGTCCCTGATCATCGGTAGCCTCGTTTATAAGCGATACAGTTTTATGGGGCTTATTTAGTGCCGAAATGCACCGATTTCTGGTATTAGCACTAATACATACCTAACAGAGGGGCCATTAATTGGTTATCCGCACCAAAATCTGGTTATTGATACCGATAAGCGCCGTTCCGACGTCTTGATGATAAGTGAAAATTGTTTTTTATCAGTACGTCAGAACAGAACCTTCACCAATGACTAGGGACTGCCTTACGGTTTATTTTATAGCACAGTCAGTTTAATTCAGTTTTAAGTCTAATTATTGCTGAGTTTGCCATCAATATTTTACAAGATACTGTTGTTGAACTTCAATGAAAATTAGTATGCTGTACTTCAGTTGCCAGGCAAAGTAGGGAGAGTGAGGTATTGCCATGTGGCAGTAGTTCATCTGTCTCCAGTAGACATGATATTTTTGGGCAGTGCTGACTAAGTACTATCATTTAAATGGTTTACCTTTTATTTTAGAGTACTTCTTATAATGTTGAGGTATTTTAGTACAGGCAGTCCCTGGCTTACGAAGGGGGTTTAGTTCTTGAGACGCATTGTAAGCCGAAAATCGCCGTAAACCTGAAAATCGTCAAAAGTCCTAAGAAAACCTTACTTTTAATGCTTTGGGTGTATTAAAAACTATGTAAACTGCATTTTTTATTCCATTTTTCATAAAAAAAACCTTCAAATATTGATTATTTTGCATTTTTGGAGTTATATTTCTTCCGCCAGATCGGTGTCTTAAGTCCATAACCTTGGAACGTGTGTTGTAAACCCGGAAATAATTTCTGATGAATATAATTGAAAAGTGCAGTAAGCCGAACCCTCCATAAGCTGGGGACTGCCTGTACTTAAGAGTTTTCTGGACCCCTGGCATACCAGTACAGTAGACCCCTGTATTTGCAGGGGATGGGTACCAGCCCTCCCCCCCCCTTCCCGTGAATAGCTAAAATCCACATATCTAAAACTGCTTAGAATTGCCTAGTTTGATAGTTAAAAACACACACACACACAAATGTTTATACCGGAGTATTGTAATAGTACGTATCACAGAGTGCATTTAGTCACAAAAATTATATGAAAATACAGTAATTTGTGAATATTTCTCAGTGAAAAATACTGCGAATAGGTGAATTTTCTGCAAATAATTGGTATAGTATACAGTCCAGAGAAAAGTCTGCGAATTGTGAGACCACAAATGCAGGGGACTTACTGTTATTTATAATTAACGAATGTTTCATAATGCAGTAATATATATAAACCAGCTAATGCTTGTTTTGCTTTGTACAGGTTGAAGATGGGGATATGTGCTTGTTTGATTTAGGAGCTGAGTACTACTGTTACACAAGTGATATAACATGCTCTTTCCCAGCTAATGGAAAGTTTACTGAAGATCAGAAAGCTATATACAATGCAGTATATGCTGCATCACGTGCTGTGATGGCTGCTGTTCGACCAGGTGTTTCTTGGGTTGAAATGCATCGCCTTTCATACCGTGTAATGTTGACCAAACTTAAAGAAGCAGGTATTATCCAGGGAGATGTGGAAGATATGATGAAGGTTGGTATTGCTTTTATGTTGATTAATAATTTTCTATTTTAAAATAATAATTTGTATTTTATCTACATCAAACTTATTATTTATATTAGCCATATTCATGGTGTTCGTGAATATAAGACAGCATTGTTAAAAAAAAAAAAAATGATCAGCTGGCTGGAAAGCTGTGTTACCACCTTACATGCTTCCCAAGGATGTTAGCTTAGTGGAAGGTATGCAGTTCACTTTTTCATTTATTATGTGACAAGAGACACTGTAATCCTAGTCAGGCTAATTTTGTTTTTTCATTACTACAGTAGTATGTGAAGTTTTATTTGACAACATTTGAGATGAATCTTACCAACTGTTTAAGTTAGCTTTTATCTCCACACCTGTCTTCCACCGGAAGCAAATCAACTAAATCACATTATGGAGAAATGATTATTGTGTAACCAGGATGCCTAAATTTGAGGTAGATCAGCATAATGTTTATACCAGCTTTAGAGGTACATTGTGATCTACACATTAGGTGTGAGGAATGCAGGGATTGGCTTGAGGATCTTATGTTTAAAAGTATCAGATATAGGAAAAGAAGGACAGCAGGTAGACTGTGGAAGCAATTAATTAGGTCAGGGCATAAAGCTACCTTTCCTCCCCTTCCTGGTGAGCCTTTGTTTGTTGTTAGCTCTACACAACCTATGGTTTTTTCCTATGCTAGGCCTAATACTAATATAGATAGTACTGACATTTCCTCTGCAGCGCTGACTTGCATTCCCCTTGAGGTTTAGGAAAAGTGTATCAAGAAACTTGAACAGGATGTAAGCCTTATTTTAGAATCTGTTAAAGGCTTGACTGAATTTATGATGGGGAACTGTTCTGAGTCCCCCCCATAGTGAACATTCATTTTGGTGTTCCCCTTTTAGAGAGGTAAGGCGTCGGCGCCCTCGCCCGCATATGGGGTGATGGGATTCTGTGCCTTCTAACTCCTACGTCTCCTTTTCCTTGGGCTCACTTGGAGTCACATTTAACACATTCACCAAAAAATCATTTTGGTAAGCATGTCTTCACACAGTATTTCGACTTCGCCTTCATCAAGAGCTAGTAATGAGGTTGCTAGAACCGATAAGAGTAAGAATTTAGATAGTATAGACTTTTATTCATAATGAGATCTCTGTAGCGGATTATCCTAATTCTTTTACACTGACTCACTCAATTGTTGAACCCATTTCGTCTGCTTCTACATCTCATTTTAAATCTTTCTCCGCTTTTCCTGTCTTCTACTGTTGGAGAGTCTCATGTGGAATCAGCTAATGTCTCTCTTTCTCTTCCTTCTACGTACAGTTCAGTGTTGATGACTCTTCTCCACCTCTCTAAGTCCCGTTTTCTTTGCCGATGAGTATCGCCTCTGCTTCTGCTTTGCCGACTTGTGTCACCTCTAGTAGACAACTGCAGACTACTTCCCCCACAGTCTCTACCGGTACTAAAATCATCTTCGGTTGATGATGCTTATTTCCTTGTGTGTCTCAATCCTATGAAAAGACACACTCATAAGACTGGCAAGGTGCATGGTCTAATGCAGAGGCAGAGACTTTGTCCAATTCTCTGTTTA
Source organism: Macrobrachium nipponense (assembly GCF_015104395.2). NCBI lineage: Eukaryota > Metazoa > Arthropoda > Malacostraca > Decapoda > Palaemonidae > Macrobrachium > Macrobrachium nipponense. The sequence goes on from NC_087202.1 coordinate 98,143,551, forward strand.
GAATTATTGAAGTATTGCCTTTTGCAGATTTCATCATATACGTTGTGTATACTGCAAGATGAAATTTCATTAGATTACATGTGACTAGGGTCTCTATGGCTGTCTCGGTTTTGGTAGACACCATTAATAATGCGTATTATATCTGAGTTAGCTTTTAACTAAGAAATAGGCCTAGAAGCAAAATTTCATTTGGTTAAGTGCTAATCTTCATGTATTTAACCCTTTAACGCCGAAGGGGTATAATAAAAATCGTCTCCCGTATGCCGAGGGGGTCTCGGAGTGAGCGCCGAAGCGGAAAAAATATTTTTTTCAAAAATTACCAGTGCGCTTAGTTTTCAAGATTAAGAGTTCATCCTTTTTTTATGTCATTGCCTGAAGTTTAGTATGCAACCATCAGAAATGAAAAAAAATATCATATATAAATAATGTGATATATGATAGCGCAAAAACAAAATTTCATATATAATTGTATTCAAATCGCGTTGTGAGCAAAACAGTTAAAGCTAACGAGTTAATTTTTTTTTCGTTGTATTGTACACTAAATTGCGATCATTTTAGTATATAACACATTGTAAAACAATCAAAGCAACACAGAAAATATTATCACAAAATGATGCATGAATTCGTAATGAGCGGTCATAAAAAAAATTTTTATTTCAAAAATTCACCATAAATCTAAATATTGTTCTAGAGACTTCCAATTTGTTTCAAAATGAAGATAAATGATTGAATATTACTATACTGTAAGAGTTTTAGCTTACAATTGCAGTTTTCGACCATTTCGGACGAGTTAAATTTGACTGAATGTTGAATTTTTTTTATGTATTTTTTTTATAAGCAAATATTTCAAAAATGAGAAAAGCTACAACCTTCAATTATTTTTTGTTGTATTCCACATGAAATTGCGCACATTTCCATAAATAAAACTCTATGAAACGCCTAATATGAAACAGAGCAAATATTACGAGAATGCGACGTATGCATTTCGGAGATTTGTGGCGGAGAATCCGCGTGCGGAGGGAAGGAAAGTTTTATTTAAAAATTCACCATAAATCTAAATATTATGCTAGAGACTTCCAATTTGTTGCAAAATGAAGGTAAATGATTGAATACTACTAGAATATAAGATTTTTAGCTTACAATTTTGTTTTTCGACCATTTCGGTAGAGTCAAAGTTGACCGAAGGTTGAAATTTTGGTACTTATCGTTATTTATATGAAAATATTTCAAAACTGATAAAAGCTACAACCATGGGTTGTTTTTAGTTGTATTCTAAATGAAATTGTGCACTTTTCCATATATAAAACTTTATGTAACGGCTAATTTAAAATGGTGCAAACATTACGACAATCGGACGAAAAAATTTTTGATTTTTTTGGAAGAGTTACTGTGCGGACGTAAGGAAAAAGTTTTTTTCATAAATTCACCATAAATCAAAATATTGTGCTAGACTTCCAATTTGTTGCAAAATGAAGGTAAATGATTGAATATTACTAGAATATAAGAGTTTTAGCTTACAATTGCATTTTTCAACCATTTTGGTAGAGTCAAAGTTGACCGAAGGTTGAATTTTTGGCACTTATCGTTATTTATATGAAAATATCTCAAAACTGATAAAAGCTACAATCATGAATATTTTATTGGTGTATTCTACGTAAAAATGCGCACATTTTCATATATAATACTCCATGTAATGGCTAATTTAAAATGGTGCAAAAATTATGTCAAAGTGACGAAATATCTGAGATGTCACTGATACTTTTTAGTGCGATAAGAAAGAAATTCGCGCTTGCGCGCCTGTTTAACGATTGTAAACAAAACAACGCCTTGATCCGTGAGGTCCCAGTATCCCTCAAGGCGCGTGATTCAAAAGTTTTTGCCTGGTAGGCCTATAAGTATTTTTCCGCGAATTTTTAAAAAAAAAATTGTTATCGACGTACCATACGTCCAATCGGCACCCAACAGACAATTTATGTTGACATTTAATATGTCCAATCGGCGTTAAAGGGTTAATAGGCTTACTAATCTTCATACATTAAATCAGGCTTACCAACCTTATGAATTTTATGAATTCATTATTTCTTATAATTATAATAACCACTTACTACTGCATGCAAGACGCTGGTATAAACAACAGCAAGCAAAAGTTCATTAGTAAGAAATCATTACTATCTCATAATTAACACTCACTTATACTACGTCCAAGAGACTGGTACAAACAACAGCAAGTACTAACATAAACAATCAAATCATGAAATAGCCATTTGCTGATGTCAGTTACAACTGTGTTACAGTTATTGATTTGTTTAAAATTTGCTCATTTCAGTGGTGACTTTCATAAATGAATATAAAATAAATCTGTATTCATCTTTCATGCAATGGAGAGGAAAGTTACGAAAGTATGGCACTAAATTTATGGTTGTAGCTGCAGCTGAAGAAATGAATTTTGTTTAGTAAATGTTTTGAAAGAGGCAAAAGCAATATCTGATACTGGCAAAATCACACCTTAACTTCATTTAATTTACTTCATATAAATAAAGCGAGTTGTAATTAAACCCAGCTTTGAAAATAAAGCGAGTTGTAATTAAACCCAGCTTTGATAATTAAAAAAAAAATTATCTCCAAAAATGCATTTCATTTAGCATATAATGGCTGTGATGATGTCAGTAAAATGCAATCAGCTGATGATTATATGAACGTAAACATTATCAGAATGGAAATGGCACCTGATCACAATGTTCATAAATTATAATATGATAATAGTATGAAAATAATGTAAGAAATATAATTGCACACATTACGTAAAAGAACACTTTTATTAAAATTCTCATTCTTGTTGCAAATGCATTATTTGAATTTGCAAATGGATATCTTTCAGTGTAACAACCTAACCTGGGCCAATAGTTTCTCTCTCTCTCTCTCTCTCTCTCTCTCTCTCTCTCTCTCTCTCTGCATGGCAGTTTAAAGAAAGAAAAGCAGCTGTAAAATATTGAAAGGTGCCAGATCAGATATGGAGCAGGCTAGAATTTTCATAAGGAACTAAGCTTAACGAATGACAGTGATTATTCGTAAGCTTTGTTCTAGTTTTGGTAGCAGTACAGGCAGTCCCCAGTTAACAGTGAACTTTCCATTCCCATTCAAGCTCCGATAACCAAAAATTGTCAGTAACCAGAACATCACTGTAATTATGGTAACAAATTATATTTACAATGCTGTAAGCACTAATTAGTGCCGATAAACCGCTCACTAGCACCAAAAATCAATTACCAATGCTGATAGACTTCCTGTTGGCACTGAAAATCTGGTTAATGACGTCATTAGCCAACCGATGCCGTAAATAACCGGGGAGTGCCTGTACATATGTGGAATGAGCTGGCAAGACTTTGTTAAAATAGGGTTTTTAGGATTGATTTCTGTCATCTGGGGTTTTGTGTGATAGCCCCCCTATATGGAAATTGCAGTGAAAAACTATGTAAATGTTTATTAAATGGTATTGGAGTCAATGTTTTTAAACATATGCAAATATGACAACTAACTTTGTGTTATAGTAATTTCTGTTATCAGCTTGTGGGGACAAGCCATTTCCATACACAGTACTGCACTCTATTTTCAGATATTAATTCATAATACTATGAAGATGTTAGTACTAGATTTGCCCCTGTCATGTACTCTGTATTGGTTCCAGTGCCTGTGTGGTTGTAAAATTGCCTATCACAGTGAACCTAATGTGATAGTTTTCAAATAGCTAGATAGTGCCTGAGCAGCATGGTTGGTATGGTATCAGCGTCCCACCTCGGTGGTCGCGGGTTCGATTCTCGGCCATTCCACTGAGGAGTGAGAGATGTGTATTTCTGGTGATAGAAGTTCACTCTCGACGTGGTTCGGAAGTCCCATTGCTGAATAACCACTGGTTCCATGCAATGTAAAAACACCATACAAACAAACAAATAGCTAGATAATTATATTACAGTCCAACCTCTTAAATCCGGGAACCTTAGGACCAGGCCATAGCCACACCATAGAAAATCCCTGGAATATAGAATTCACCCCTTAAAAATGAAGCCCCTATGTAAACAGTCTAGCCTAGTTGTTGACTTAGCCTACTAATTGGCAAAGTTCATTTTATTACTCATATTTTATATCTTTGTCCTCTTTCTTCATACTGTATAATTTTCTTTAAAATATGTAGTGTACTTTATATAACACATTTAGCCAACATTCCCCAGTTAGCCAAACTGGAAGTCAACTACTGAACTCTTCTCAGAATTTGCAGAGTATTGTCAGTGACTTTCATCTCCTAAATTTACTATCGTCATAATTATCGCTGTTAGTTTCTTCGTCCCTTATTTTGATTGTAGAGGATAATGAGATGACAAAAATAAAGAAGGAATTTTTACTTCTTTCAACGATCACTCAGTGCATATGAGCACCCCATTAAAAAAATGTAAAAGCACACCTGCCATCTATTAGTGAGTAAAATGAGTAGTAAACATTCACTAAGTAAAGGGGAAGAATAGAAAACCTTTTCTAGAATAGATAAAGATTTATGCTTGCGCTTCCTACCTCAAGCATTATCTGATCTCAATGGTTGGCATATTGAATGGGTAAATATACAGCTATATAAAAGATATGGTCAAGACCGTATCACCTAGCTATGCTAGAAAAGGTTCTCGATCCTTCCCCTTTAGTCAGCGAATGTTTAGTGCTCATTTTCCTCTATATGGCAGTGTGTTTTCGTTTACTTTTTTGATGGCGATGTGCAGATGCACTGAGTGAATGCTGAAATTCATTTTTTATGTTGGTTGACAATCAAGGTAAATGACAAAGAAACTAATAGCAATAATAATTATGACGATATTAAATAGTGAACAAAATAGAATATTGAATTGCATGTTGTAGATCAGTATTTGTCAGTACCCTACATGTATAGTTCTGTACTTTTTTTATTATGTATTACTTTATAATACTATATGCTGTCGAGTAGTCCTTCAGTTATCTGGATTAATAGAACCAAGGGCCTGTTGGTTAAAGGCAAAATCCAGATAAGGGCTAGTAAAAAAATCTTACGGGTGTTCAAGGGCTGCCCTCTATCCTTCCTCACCTAATTGCTACTACTACGACAGTTCAGTAGGTAGGTGTTTACCCACAGCCTACCATGGATATATGACCATTAATGTATTTTTTACAGCAACTTTCTTAACAATTGTTACTATATTGTACATATTGCCTTGCGTTATACAAATTATGTGTGTGTGAACTATTGACCTAGCTGTTTTACACTCACAGTATCCTTCCCTCCCCTTGAGGTGGATGGAATGTTGTTGAATGAGTCTGGAGCTTTGACTATTCTAGGTGGAACTTTTGACTCAATGAAACTATTTAGAAACGTAATGAAAGTTTCAGCAAAATGCTTCATGAAAATTAGTCATAAAATCACTGCAACTTGTCTTAGGTTGTTTGTGCTTCCTTTTATAGAATACTGTTCTCCGGTGTGGATGACTGCTTCTGTCAGAGATTTATGCCTTTTAAATAGAGTTACGAAAGCAAAGACAAAGATTTTTTTGCTTCTGTATACGAAAATAATTAAGGTTGCGGAAGGGTGAAGTCCGAGATTCGCCCGGACCACCAAGAACAATTTTAAAACTCGTGCGCCGCCAACTGAGTAGACTCACTACCATCCTCCCGTTCTCCCATTGGTTCCTGATGCTAGTCACCGCTGTAGGATCCTGCTCTCCTATTGGCCAGCATCTGTCCCATCATGCCTGTATGTAAAGGTTCCTTGACCATTTTTTGTGGCAGCATTATCGTAAACACTGGAATTCGTTCGTTCACATATATTTCATTTGTTAACGTAAATTCATGTTAGTGATTTCGCTTTCGTTGTATTGTAAATTACTTTATCATGTTGTGTGTGAACTTAATTACATACATTATTAGCCATGGGTCCCAAGAATGTTGCTGAAGTTCACAGAAAGAAGAGGATGCTTTCTATAGAGAACGAAGATGGAGATAATCAATAAGTGTTAATGTTTTCTGCCATTTGTTAATGTGCTTCGTAAAGTTTAGTGTTAATGTTTTCTGCCATTTTTTAATGTGTTTCGTAAAGTTAAGTGTTCATGTTTTCTGCCTTTTGTCCTCCTCCTCTGTCGCCACTTTCGGAGATCGCCTCACTCAAAAGGTAAGGTTCCACATTTTACTACATAGTACGTACATGTACATACAGTATTTCTTGTACCATGTACACTAATACACTTTATTTACAGGTACGTACTACAATAAAGGTTTGTTAGGTATTGAATGGTCCAAATTGTTGTATTTCATTGTTTATTGGTCAATATAGCTTTATTATAAAATTTACTGTGGTGTTTTTGTAGGGCTTGGAACATAGTTCGAGATATGGAAAAATCAGGTTACAAAGGCCTCTTCGGAACGGATTAATTTCGTATCCTGAGGCACTACTGTAGTAGCAGTTATGACTTGGGCAGGACATCAACGAAGGGTCTCGTTTTATAACTTTTTCATAAGTTGTATTTGAAAAACAGATGATCTCTTGTTTGTAATTTTTTCATAAGTCCTATTTCAACAGAGATCTTTCACAACTACAATTGATCCCTGATCCCCTTAACCTGTTGAGAGCAACCAGATTCAATGAACAGCAGCACTAATATGTGTAAATGTGCCCCACCGTTGAACTTCTCAGTTCTAGAGGTCCTTTATTCCTTGAACTGTTGGACTGAGGAACAACCTCCCAACTGATGTCATATAATTGGAAATTCAGAAATTCAAGTGAAGATCCAATGTACTATGTACTACCCAAATACTATTCTCCTTGAATTTAAATACATTTTTGTCTATTTACTAATTTATTTTTTGTTCTTGAATAAGTGTGATGATCTCTTTATGTATTTCCCTTTACATCCTCTTACTTCCTAGTGAACACCATATTTTTCAGAAGTGTAAATTTAAAGTCATGGTGATTAAGTGACAACATTTATATGATAAAATTAAGTGAGTGGATGTAGACATTGTATGGCTATGGAGCTGTTGTCAAGAGGTCAGAAGGTTCATCTGCTTTATGTGAACTTGGAGCACCCAACATTGAAGGATTTCTCATAGTACAATTTTTTCTATGGTGTTTCTTTTGGTTAATAACTTTTGGAGAGACTTAGGGAAATATTAATGTTATAGATTATGTTGTTAATTCCCCATATCCTAAGTAGCATGAAGGAACACGCTTGAGAATATCCTTAAATCTACCATGGATTTAAGGATATTTTGTTTATTAATATGTCATGTTTAATGTTCAGTGCAAATAATGCAAGCTTACACAACTTTTTATAGCAATTGATGTACTTTTTGTATTAGTTATTGTATCCAAGGAATTATGATAGCTATTTATTGATTTAATGGATAATTGATTACATGAATTCATAACCTAAAGATCTGCAGTAATTAGACTATAAGTTGATTTGATTTGTAAATATTAATATAATATATTCTTGCAACAGGTTAATCTTGGATCAGTGTTCCAGCCCCATGGTTTGGGTCATTTAATGGGATTAGATGTGCATGATGTTGGTGGGTACTTAGAAGGAAATCCAGCCCGCCCAACTGAAGCTGGCTTCCGCTCACTGAGGACAGCCAGACTTTTGGAAGAAAATATGGTTCTTACAATAGAACCTGGATGTTACTTCATTGATCACGTATGTACTAAGTGTGACATTTTTCAAGTTACACAGTGATTATTTTCAGACCTTGTAAGCAATTAGTCTTGTTTTACAGTGGTACAACTAATGTTACATATAGTAAACTACCAATAGCTAAAGTTCTTTTTACTAGTCAGTTAAGAGTAAAATGCATTTAAACAGTTCTTGGTAGACTCGGATTTCATTTGTGATATACACTGCTAAGTAATGAGATTGGAGGTATTAGATTCTCTTCATACAAAATACAGATGTTTGTTTTATGTAAAACCAGACTATCAAAATTGTTTATATGCAAAATAAGGAAATTGTCACATGTCAACCTAAAGCTAGGGTAAGTTGGTGCTTCATTGTAGGTGTATATCTGTCACTAGTTATTTCAGAGGTACATATAATTAACAGCTACCTGTTCATACATTATTATACCTATTTAATTACATTCCCAAGAATCTCTGTCTTTATTCTTGATCGATCATTCATGGCATTTCTTACAAACATCATGCAAGGTACCATAGGAAAACTGCAGTTTTTTCAGGTATACGTATTGTTAAAGTCTTTTATGGCTACTATTCTTAAAGTCAATTTCTTGTCCTAAAATGTGAATTAGTGTTTCCCCAGATATATTATTAACTTTTCCCACAACAGTTATTTAATTCTGTTTTGTAACCTATTAAATGCAGACCCCAGTTATTGGTGTTTCGGTTTTATGGCATTTGTCCAATATATTCATCATAGGGTTTACAGCACTGTTATCTGGTTATTGGCAGCTTAGCTTAAGCACCAGGAGACCCTCATAATATACAAACAAGGAATATGGATCTTTTCCTTGGATCTTTTTTAAAGTTATGCTTTACTTCACTGTATCCAATAATACTGTATGTACTATTCTAATATTACTATTGTGTTATAAAATACAATAGTAATATTAGAATACATACAGTATTATTTGAGATGAATCTTACCTACTGTTAAAGTTAGCCATATCTCCCCACTGATTAGGCGAATCGGCATTCAAACAAAAAATCAAATAACCACGACAATAAACATAAATGTTGTTTTACTTATCTGAGAATCTTTTATTATTGTTATGTTGTTTTGTTTTTAATTTATGGCTGTTCTAGGCAGTAATAAGTGCAACCTTCATTTCCTGAACGTAAACAAAGCATTAGCCGCCATTTGTATTTTGTCAGCTGATAACTCTTCATTTACGATTCACAAAGAATTTGTGTATTTTTTATTCTAATGGTAAAATGATGCTGTAAATTGAAAAACTTATTCATGCAACACATTTAAAGAAAAAAAACATTAGTAAATTATATATTATAGAATAGAAAATTAATCAAAGACTGCTGCCATCGATGCTAGCAAATATTTTATAGAATTCTTCTTCTGTTTTAATGTCATTATATGTTTCATTATAGCTGTTGGTACGTATTTCCATTAGGTAAAGATAGATTAAAGAATAGAAATGAATGGTCATTATGTACATAACTGTTCGGTACTTTCAGTGGTTGAAAAGAGATAAAAATGTATGCTTACTATACTGTGTGCTAGTTAAAAGTGGTTGCTTGCAAGTCTATCAGCACTCGATAGTGTTGACAAAAGTTTTGTAAACAAAACAAGTCAGGAGCTTTTTTTTTCTTTTTATTATAGTTAATTAATAATTGAAATAAGTACAGTGGACCCCCCATATTTGCGTTCTCTAGATTCGCGGACTCGCACATTCACGGATTTCTCTCAGAAACAGTTCCCCGCATTATTCACGGAAAATTCGCCTATTCGCGGTATTTTTCTGAGAAATATCCACAAATTCCTGGGTTTTTTTTATAAATTTCTTCATAAAATGCACTTTTTGTGATGAAACTATTAAAAAAAACCAGGTATAAAAATTTTTAGTGGGGTTTTCTTGAGTTTTAACTAACAAAATAGGAGGTTTTAAGCATTTTTATGGGGGTTCTAACTATTCCGGGGGTGTTTGGTACACATCGTCCACTGTACACACTGAATATTTATGCATTTTCTAAGCATATTCTAAGCTTTTAGCCTCTTAGTTTTAGATGTCGGAATCTTAGACTAGGCTACAGTAGCGACTGCTAACAGCCTAGGCATATTGCCAGAATCAAAACTCAACATAAGGAACATATGCTAAAATCCTAATATATGCAGTAAAAATTCAGTTAAACATTACATGCTGTCAAATATTACTCAAGTATATACAGTGTTTTGCCTTTTTGGAGTCATTTCTTCCGTTGGATCGATGTCATAACCTTAGAACATGCGTCATAAATCTGGAAGAAATTTTTGATGGATATAATTGAAAAGCGTCGCAAACTCGGAATGCCGCAAGCCAAAACTGTCGTAAGCCGGGGACTGCCTGTATAGTGAAAAAATGAAAGAGGATTGATTCTTCTATCAACAAGTATAGCACTGCATATTTAGTCATAAGCTATACAGAACTATATGCAAGTCAGTTTTTAAAGGAGAATAAATATTCTCTGTAGCCAAGTAATGTAGAACAAGAATAGGCCTCTGTGCATCTGTTCATGATCATGCACGTAATTTCAGCTTTAAAATTGGTAAAAAATAGTATTGAACATAGTAATAGAACAAGATAAAACAATAGCAGATTATGCATGTTCATTCATTGGTTACAAATGAATAAAAGCCACTCCTTTGCTGGACATTTCTTATTTTATGTTGCTCTCGGCAAGTATTGCACAGGTCTGCAAGTGCAGGCAGACCTGTGCAGGTATACCACAATTTTAGTGGCAGCCTTTAATCTTCATTCCCCTTCTCAGATGCTTTCAAATTCCTTGATATTTTAACAGTAGGAGTATTGATCATTATCATTTTGCAGATGTATTTTTGTTGGGAAAATTGTAAATGTGTAACATTCTCTACTTTGGTTGTCTTGCCCTATTGATACATTATGGTACATGCACTTTATTCTTGAGGGATATATTCTAAGGATTCAGCATGAGTCCAGATCCTTGAATTTCACTTTCTGTAAGTGGCATTTTATATCTCAAAAGTAAAACATCAAGAATGCATCCATGTTGCTAGTAGAGTGTTGTTTTGAATTGTATGAAGAGGTTCTCAATTTGCAAGTTAAGTATATCTTAGTTTTACCAGACCACTGAGCTGATTAAAGGCGCTGTCACACTAGCGAAATTTCCGTCGACTTTTTCTGAGTTTGTCGTCGACTTTCCAAAGAAGTCGACGTCATTCCGTACTCTGGTTGTCACACACGTCCTTCTTCATAGTATTCATACCGTGGTTGTCGTCGTCAAAACGTAAACAAACCATCTTAGCTGTGACTTTCCGGAATGATAAAACAACTAGCTATGCTTTATAACACAAAGCAACTAGTGGGTCGTGCTTGCATGTGTTTAATGATGCTGCATAGAATTAAAAAAAAGTCTTTGGGTTCGGTCCTGGTTTTTTAAAAAGACGTGAAAAGTTTTATTTAAAAAAATAAGATAGGGTTAGCCTAGGTAGGCTATTCGTAACCTTGTTTACACAACCACAGTCAAACTGTATTATAAATTAAGCTAGAGAAACACTGCAAAAATTTCAAAGATTTTTTTTTTATATTATTTGCTAATGCAAAGATAAAAAATAAAAAATAAATAATAAAAAAAACAATGGGAGCAGACCTTGGTTATATAGTAATCTGATATTCACAATATAGCATGCTTATCTGTATAAAGATCAGCAAGTTCAGGAAAGTTTTCCCTGACTCGCATGGTGATCTCTTAGTAATTTTTCCATTTAAGACCCTTTTTCATAAAACTATCATGCTTATGGTCCCATAAGCATCGTCTCTCCCCCATATCTTCGACCAAAAACTGTTCTGCCAATCTTGTCCACTGTACTAAGGTCTCCATCTTTCATCTGATGACTTGAAATGCGCGCTCTCCGAGATGTAAACAAACAATAAAGTCGACGGTAGCGATGAGTTGAATTCGATCGGTACCGTTTTCAAAATTCGTGACGACGACACCAGAAAGTCATCGTCAAAACATGAAAAGTCGACGTCAAATTCAAAAGTCAACGGAAATTTCGCTAGTGTGACACCGCCTTAACAGCTCTCTTAGGGCTGGCCTGAAGTATTACATATTTTTATGAGGCTAGGAACCAATTGGTTATCTAGCAATGGGAACTACAGCTTATTGTGGGATCTGAACCACATTATATCAAGAAATGAATTTCTATCACCAGGAATAAATTCCTCTGATACTGCGTTGGCAGAGCCAAGACTCAAACTTCGGACCACCCGATTGGTAGGCAAGCACACAAACCACTCATCCAACGAGGAACCATCTCTCTCAGTTTTTAAGAATTAACCTTTAAGCTTTATCTTAATCTCTCTAACATTATCTTTTCTTGATTAACTTAGGATATATTATCTTTTCTTGATTAACTTACAAGAATATCCTAAGGTAATATAGTTAATTTGTAGTGACATTTATGTTTCCAGCTGCTAAATCAGGCCTTGAACAACCCAGAACAAGCTAGATTTTTAGTGCCAGAGGTGATCCAACGTTTCCGTGGTTTTGGAGGCGTGAGAATTGAGGATGATATTGTAGTGACTGCAACTGGCATGGAAGATTTATCAGGAGGCACTATTCCAAGGACGTAAGTTTGAATGCTACCCTTCAGTGTCAGTATCATTTTATAAGTTTTATTCAGGTTTTCATTTAAAAAGTAACCATAACCTAAATAAATTTATCAAACTACACTAGTGTTTACATCTCTTGAAAATTTTTCTCCCAGCAGCATTTGTATTCAGATTAGCTGTATTGGTGAAAGCTTTAATATATAGCATTTATTCATCTTACTTTTTGGATGAAAAATTGTCTATATTCTCATAATTCAAGAAATTGTTTTATTCTTTAAAATTCATTTTAAACTATAGCCACTAAATCTTAATCTCTTAGCATGATAACCAACATTCGTATGAACAGTAACCAAAAGACATGTAGACATTTGCAGTCAAGTTTTAATTGAGTAAATATGAATTGGTAAACACCATTTGTATCTGTCAAATTACATACAGCTTAAGTATACAGAGTAAAAGTGTCATATTGTTAATGAAGGGATGTTCACTGTTTCTGCAAGTTTTGTGGGAAAACAGTTCAGCAAATGAAACGGTTAATGTCTTTAGGGTATTGAATATATATATATATATACTTATATAATATTTATATATATATATATACATATATAATATTTATATATATAGGTATATAATATTTATATATATACATATATATTTATATATATTTATATAGTTTCAAGAGCTCTGCTATACTATTGACAAGAAAAGTGAAGATACAGTTTTCATCATCTTTCGTTCGTCGAATTTCCCATTTGTTTTTACTGGAAAGACATAATCTCGTTAGATTTACTCCAGAATTTGAAAATACATTGCAAATTATATCATATAAGTTAAAACTGCAAAACAAAACCGTTCAGATACTTAAAAACACGATATATGTCCAAAGTAATTGGAATTTCTCAGATGGATTCATTCATAGAGATCTGGTAGATAGAATGTGAATTTCTTATAAAGAAATATGTATCACAACGACAATACAGTGGTACCTCGACATACGAAAGGCTCAACTTATGAAAAACTCGAGATACGAAAGCAAATACGAAAAATTTTACAGCTCTACATACAAAAAGTTTTCAAGATACGAAAGGTCGTTGCTGTAAAGTTCCGAGATTCGCCCGGACCACCGAGAACAATTTTTAAACTCCCGCGCCGCCAACTGAGTTAACTCGCCACCATCCTCCCGCTTTCCCATTGGTTCTTGATGCTAGTCACCCCATAAGATCCTGCTCTCCTATTGGTCAGCATCTACCCCTTGTGCTTTAAGTATTCTATTGGTAAAAGGATGCTGTAAATTGAAAAACTTATTCATGCAATATGATATTGTTATGATACAATAAAGTTTCATACATACTTACCTGGCAGATATATACATAGCTATCGACTCCGTCGTCCCCGACAGAAATTCAAATTTCGCGGCACTCGCTACAGGTAGGTCAGGTGATCTACCGCCCTGCTCTGGGTGGCAGGACTAGGAACTATTCCCGTTTTCTAATCAGATTCTCTCTTCCACCTGTCTCCTGCGGGGAGGCTGGGTGGGTCTTCAATTGTATATATCTGCCAGGTAAGTATGTATGAAACATTTATTGTATCATAACAATATCATTTTCATACATTCAACTTACCTGTCAGATATATACATAGCTGATTGACACCCTTTGGTGGAGGGCAAGAGACAGCTAACTAACTGACTAGACAGGTAAACAACATATGTTGTAGGTATAAATAAACCTTAGTTCCTACCTTATTAGATGGAAGACTTCGTGGTTACTGCCCAGGAGTCTGCTTCATCTCAAGAGCCTTAGCGAGATAGTGATCTGTGGCCAAGAGTTCTCGTGGATCTGTCGATGGGGTCTCTTCCACTTACTCGACAGAACCTAACTGGCGTTTGTCAATGGGAGCACATCCGCTTATATGACAACACGCATTTATTTAAGGAGCACACAACCAATCCCGATCACCCGATCCTAACCCGTGTTAGTTCTAAGATTGCCCAGAGTTATCCCCAAACTCTTAGCAAACAACCACAAACTCGAAACTCATACATACAAAAAATAAAAAATTTTTGTACCCCTCTAATAGTCCAGCTGTCACACGATTTCCAAATGAAGCGAAGTGAAGGCCGCTTTGTGCGACAACTGACACTCCCATGCACCGAAAACACGAGAACACATCCGACAAGAGGGTTACGTACACAATTTAAGGATTGGTGCTTTCTCCTTTACCCAGAACCGTCTGTGCTGACACAAACGGACCTAAAGAAAAACATTTCTCATACGTCACTCGCACGTCTTTTAAATAATGAGATGCAAACACGGAGTTGCATCTCCAATAAGTTGCGTCCAAAATGTTCTTGAGTGACATATTTCTTTGGAACGCCACAGAGGTTGCGATTGCCCTAACTTCGTGGGCTCTCACTCTTAAAAGATTAAAAGAATCATCTGGACAATTCTTATGAGCTTCCAAAAATAACACTTCTAACAAAGAAGGCTAAGGCGTTTTGGACATTGCTCTCTTGGGGTCTTTTACTGAGCACCAAAGACCTTTTTGCGAACCCCCCAACTGCTTCTTCTTGTCCAGATAAAATTTTAGAGCTCTAACTGGGCAAAGGGATCTTTCTGCCTCTCTGCCCACCAAACTAGAAAGTCCTTTCACTTCGAAGCTCCTGGGCCAGGGATTCGAAGGGTTTTCGTTTTTGGCAAGAAAGAGAGACTGAAATGAACAAATTGCAGAGTCTCCTTTGAAGCCAAACTCTTGATTCAAGGGCGTGCAACTCACTGATCCTTTTTGCCGTTGCAGAGACATCAGAAACAAACACTTTCTAGTGATATTACGAAAAGAAATAAGCAGTGTGTAGTGGTTCGAATTCTTCTGAGGGATAGAAATTTAAGAACACATCTAAGTTCCAGCTTGGAACCTTAGGTTCAAGTGACTTTGATGTTTCGAAGGAACGAATGAGGTCGTGCAAATCCTTATCATTCGTTAGATCTAATCCCTTGTTTCTAAAGACTGCTGACAGCATACTCCTGTACCCCTTAATAGTCGGTACCGAGAGATGCGACTTTTCTCTAAGAAACAGAAGGAAATCCGCAATTTCGGTCACCAGAGGTACGCTGGTAAGAGGACAGGCTTCTTCGACCTGCACCAGTTTCTGAAAACTTCCCACTTCGATTGGTACACTCGCCTAGTAGATGATCTGCGGGCTCTAGCAATTGCACTTGCTGCCTGGCGAGAAAACCCTCTCGCTCTGACAAGTCTTTCGATAGTCGAAAGGCAGTCAGAGCAAGAGCGGGTAGATTTTGATGGTACCTCTCGAAGTGGGGTTGTTTGAGCAGATCTATTCTGTTTGGAAGAGATCTGGGGAAGTCCACTGTCCACTCCATCACCTCTGTGAACCAAATTTGAGCTGGCCAATACGGAGCAATCAGAGTCATTTTGGTTCCTTCGGATGCCACGAATTTTCTGACTACTTCCCCCAGTATCTTGAACGGGGGAAAAGCGTAAACGTCTATCCCTGACCAGTCCAGGAGGAAGGCGTCTGTTGCATAAGCCCGGGGATCTTCCACCAGGCACAAAATGTGTCTATCCTTTTGGAGAGGAATGTGGCGAAAAGATCTATTTGAGGCTTCCCCCAAAGGAGCCAAAGGCTCTGACAGACTTCTGAGTGGAGTGTCCATTCTGTGGGAAGGACCTGGAACCTCCTGCTCAATCTGTACCCGCTCTTCAAACATTCCTCTCCCACACCCTTGGACAGAAACCTGTTAGAAGAACTACCTTCCTTTGGTTCGCCCAAATCAATAGATCTCTTGCCAGCTCGTACAGAGCGAAAGAGTGCGTCCCTCCTTGTTTCTTGACATAAGCCAGAGCTGTCGTATTGTCTGAGTTTATCTGTACGACTTTGCCTCTGACTATGTGTTCAAAGCTCTTTAGCGCAAGGTGAATTGCTAAAAGCTCCTTGCAATTTATGTGCCATGACACCTGTTCTGCCGACCAGGTGCCTGACACTTATTTGGGATCCCAATGTTGCACCCCAGCCCGACTCGAGGCGTCTGAGAACAATGTCAGGCTTGGGTTCCGTACTTGCAGGGACACTCCTTGTTTTTTGCTTTTAAGGGAATCACCACCACTTTAAATGATTTTTTATTTCCTCCGAGATTGGAAACGTGTCCGAGAGCTGTCCTGTCTTCCAACTCCAACTTCTTCTCAGGAAGAACTGAAGCGGACGAAGATGTAGTCTTCCTAGGAGAAAGAACTGTTCGAGCGAGGAAAGGGTCCCCAGAAGGCTCAGCCATTCCCTCGCTGAAGTGCGCTCTTTCCCTAAAAAGTTCGATACTGTGGCACAGCCTTTCTTTATTCTCTCTTGAGATGGAAAAACTCGAAAACCCCGAGAATCCATCTGAATCCCCAGATAAACACGTTCTGGCTGGGGATCATCTGAGACTTCTCGAGGTTCACGATCAATCCCAATGATTTTGTCAATTCAGTGTTGTTGACAGGTCCTCCAAACACTGCTTTTGAGACCTGGCTCTGATGAGCCAGTCGTCCAGGTACAGGGAGACGTTTATCACCCTTTCAAATGTAAATGTCTTGCTACATTTTCATCACGTCCGTGAAGACTTGAGGAGCCGTGGAAAGGCCGAAACACAGGGCCCTGAATTGATAGATTCTTCCTCGAACATAAATCGAAGGTACTTCCTCGACGAATGGTGGATCGGGATGTGGAAATATGCGTCCTGAAGGTCTAGGGACGCCATCCAATCTCCTTGCCGCAGTGCTGCAAGGACTGAAGCAGACGTTTCCATGCTGAACTTCTGTTGTTCTACGAATTTGTTCAGCGCACTTACATCCAGTACCGGTCTCCATCTCCCCGAGGCTTTTGCTACAAGAAACAAGCGATTGTAAAACCCCGGGGAGCTGCAATCCAGCCTACTAGCCTCTATTGCTCTTTTGTCCCACATCTGTTCCACCATCTGACGAAGAGTATCCATCAGCAACAGGGTCCCTGTATCTGGCGGACAATTCCCTCGGTGATGTTGTCAAGGGAGGAATGTCCTTTAATGGGATGCGATAACCCTTCTTGATGATCGACATCGTCCAAGGATTCGCTCCTATGTCTTCCCAGGCTTTCGCAAATGAATGTAACCTGGCTCCTACAGGTGTCTGGAGGACAGAATTCTCACTTTCCTTTCTTAAAGGGACGGAAGGAAGACCTGCCCCTCTTTTCGGTTTGACTTCCTTCTGGCGATAGATCTAGCTGGAAGACCTCCTCGAAAGGGCTGCTGCTGACTGGACGAGCCACTTTCTTTTCCTCACATGGCCACAGGCCTATTTTTCCTTGAGGATTGTCTAAGGAGATCCTGGGTGGCCTTTTCAGTCAGAGAATGCGCAATATCCTTCACCAACTGCGAGTGAAAAAGGTGTTCTGAGAGAGGCGCAAACAATAAGGCGGTCTCTGCGAAGGAGACGGCCTTCGTGAGGAAAACACTGTGAACCGCCCTCTTCTTTAAAACTCCTGCACAAAAAAGAGGGAGCATACCTCAGCCGATCCATCATGAACAGTAGCTTATCAATGCAGGTGAGGATGCTATTAGGGTTTCTGGGTCCAGTTGTTCCTTTTCATGCGATTTCTTGGCCAGAACCCCAAGGGACCAATCTAAGAAGTTAAAAACTTCTAAAGTGTGAAAAAGCCCTTTGAGGAGGTGGTCCGTTTCCGAAAGCCCCCATATTGCAATACACCCCCTGAACACCTGAACTAGCCCTGGTCACTTACCAGCCCGAACCATCATTTATTAAAAATTTACCAAATCTTTGGTTAAAATAAACGATCAGTGTTGCCAATCTCCTGGCAAACACCCTCGTTACCAGCCCACCGCTAGTAGCCCTGCCTCACGGGCCGGTCACACCTGCCCTCTCACGTCAATCACTTATCGTTCGCGGTGGAGTACAGATGTATCCACAGCGAACTCCTTTTTGGTCTTGCCCGGCCTTCATTTGCACCTTTGATTTGATTGAATTTGGTGACGAATTACGCATCCCTTTGGATTACGGTTGGATTGCTCTTAATACCTTGTCATTAGACATTGATTCTGCAAAGGAAGAAACAACACAGGCTACGACAACGACTACTGCATCCTCGGCCACGACATCACAGAAAACGACGAGCGGGAGTTCAACAACGTATCGTCTTTGCCAACAATGCAAGAAAAGGATGAGTACCCTATGACACGATAGTCATTCCTTATGCGTAAATTGTAGGCCTGTTCAATATAATGTAAAGACCAGATGTTTGGAATGTCAGGAGTGGTCTTTGGACCAGATGTTAGGGTATCTCAACATAGGAAAGGTCTCGTATTAAGAAGTACTGTAGGCAGGAAGAGACTAACGTAGATCAAGATAAGACTTAGAGACAGTGCTCTTTAAGAGACTTGAGAGTACGCCTGACATCGAGTATGACATCTCTGTTACCGATTTTATGTCAAAGATTATGTGAGGATAGATCGAGCAATGGGATACCTGAAATTACTAATCGTTCTGTTCCAGCTCCCTGCCTGTTCCAGAATCAGCCCTAACCGGTGCTGGGGGTTATGGGGATCCGCAAGCCCACGGGCAGGATCCGCCGTCCCCCCTGGCGCGGAGCAGGCAGTGTTGGCAGCAGATTCCCCTTCCCTCGATGACATCTCTGTTAGCGATTTTAGGTCAAGATTATGTGAGGATAGATCGAGCAATAGGGATACTGAAATTACTAATCGTTCTTTTCCAGCTCCCCTGCCTGTTCCAGAATCAGCCCTAACCGGTGCTGGGGGTTATGGGGATCCGCAAGCCCACGGGCAGGATCCGCCGTCCCCCCTGGCGCGGAGCAGGCAGTGTTGGCAGCAGATTCCCCTTCCCTCGATGTGTAAGTTCTCAGGATGATAAAAACTTAGGTCAGATATAGACGAGTAGGGATAATAGGCTACATAGTGTTTAGTTTAGGAAGAGAAGTGCAGGCTTCTTCGGGTCGGTTTTCTATTAAAAGTAGTAGTTTTTAGAGGCACAGTGTCCTTAGAGCATCTTTAAGGCTTTTTCCTGCTTCGAGTTCCTTGCATCAGAAGCTTTTAGGCCAGGGTTGGTCTTTCAGATATGCTCCTTCGTCTTTTAAGGTACTTTCCTCTACGTATACGATACGATAATTGTTAATATCAACCTAATTTCTTCTCCGTCAATGCATATTGACTTACGATATTCAGTATGAAAAGAAATCGAATAAAATTAACTACGGTTAGCCTAGTGTTCACGATGTATTATCGTATGCATATTCAGTAGCCTAGCCTAACCTAAAGTATTCGCTGTACAAACATATCCGTAGTTATTTTATATTGGCTAACGCTGTAGGCTTAAGGCATTCTTGACTTCGGATAATTCAATACAGGTGTAATTGAAAACGAACGAGAATCCGATCTGAGGATAATTAATATGAATGTAATCGAACAGAATGAAGATCGGGATTCTGTCCGACTAAAGCATTATAATTGTATTATGTATCATCATATTGTCGTAGTATAAACACTAAACTCGGCAGTCATTCACGCTGGAATCAGCGGATGACGAATACGGGTTTGCGTCGCCGTATCCATCTCATTCTCTCCTGATTGACTAAAATGACTAACGTAACAACACTCTCACTTATGCCAAGTTTGTACAAACGTCTTAAAGGAGACGTGTCTTCAACTATGTTGACATTTAATATAGTCAATGAGGTATCTATCTTGGGGCATATAATCAGATGTCAGATATAAGAAATTTGTATGTATGACGTCTTCATACGTTTAACAGACTATTGCGTCAGTATTTACATTGAGCTTATGTCAATTACAGTTTACAAATTATTACCAGTCGTATTATCAAATTACAATGACAACTGAAATTAATATTAGGCCTAATAAAGTTAATTTAATTACCTTTAAATATTATTTTATTACTTTAAAATTAAATTATAATTACACTAGCTTGTCGTCAAACAGCACTATTGTAAGAAGGTGTGGTTTAGACAGACAAGGATGCCGGCTAGTCTATTTTTTTTTTTTCTCCTTGGCTTCAGATTCAACCATATCACTTGGTCTCGGCTAATGTTTTTGTCCTTAGTTAGCATATTAATGAATATCTGGATACTTAACTTATGTAACGAAGTCATACTGTTCGTCTTACGATGTAATTTAAGACCAAATTTGACTGATACGTCTCATTGGAAGCTAGTTTTTCCCTCGGGTTAGATGGCGTTAAATTTAGGATTCCGTTCGTTTTTCACTCGTTTTCATAGGTATTACGAACCTTACACTTTATATACGTTATTAATCCTTTGTCTGTGTGAAAACAACAGTAATGAGCTCTTTCATGCTATTAGTTTCTTTTACCACGGCTGCGTGGAATTCATACATAAGCTCGGGACTTCTGTCCAGGTTGCTGATGAACGTAATTTTGCCTTATTAGCTTCAGCTGCATTTATAACATGAATACAGTAATTACCGTCCCACGCGGATGAATACAATAACGGATGTTGCTATCGGATTCGATTACTGTCACACGCTGATCAATACAATAAAGTGATGTTGTTATAGGAGTCGATCGCATTAGCAACAAGTTCTCGTTCGGTTGTTCATAGCTGTACGGAGTTATACGAGTATTATCGTTAAGATAATACCCTTTTAACTTGCTGCAATTTGCGGAGGTGGAGATATTAGACGATCGTAATTTCTCTCTCTCTCTCTCTCTCTCTCTCTCTCTCTCTCTCTCTCTCTCTCTCTCTCTCTTTATCCTAGACGATTGTGTTTCTCTCTCTCTCTCTCTCTCTCTCTCTCTCTCTCTCTCTCACTTTTCTGATTTCATATTCTCTCCATATTCTCTCATCCTATTTTCCACGCTCTCCTAACACTGGACTCATTGTGCAACAGAGGTTTTTCTTCCTTTCACACCTTTTCAAACTTTCTCAATTTCCCTTCAGCGCTGACTGACCTCATAGGTCCCAATACTCGGCCTTTGGCCTAAATTCTATTTTTAAACCAACAATCTTGCTGTCTGAGTTAGTATTAGAGTAGGGAGCGAATATTCGGAATATGTATAAGGTATTCATGATATGATATATCACAAGAGGATTTTAAGTATTAGGAAAGATAGGAAAGAACATGTCTGGGTCTATCTGAGGGTATTCTTCCAAGTGCCAACCAGGCAGAGTACAGACAGGCAGGTACAACACTACAAGAGAGGACATCACTACGATCGACGACACCGTTGTCTCCTCCGTACATGAGAGGCCTAAGGCCACATGGGGAGGTCTTCAGTTTCCCTCCATACATGAGAGGCCGAGAGCCACATGGGAGGTCTTCAGATTCCCTACCATACATGAGAGGCCGAGAGCCCACAATGGGAGGTCTTCAGATTCCCTCCATTCATGAGAGGCCGAGAGCACTGGGAGGTCTTCAGTTTTTCCTCTACTCAGGTGAGGCACATAGCCAGCTGAGAGGAAACAGGTTTGTATCCCTTCCGCACTCAATGAGTTTTGACCTTAGGGTAGAGGTGCAGGGAGTTTTTTTCCCTCCACATATGGCAGGCCTAGAAGGCCACACATGGGAGATTAGCTTGGACGAGTGACAAATGAACTTGAGACTGACTCGCGTACTCAATTATATTGCTGACAACTAGTACAGTGGAGGGCCGGGCAGATTTGATTCCCCACCCTCCCCAAATTAATGTTGTTAATCGGGCTAGTTCAGGTGTTCAGGGGGTGTATTGCAATATGAAGTTTTTATTGTAAAACTAATATTGTAATACCTACCTGAACACCTGAATGATTCCCACCCTCCTCCCCTCTCATACAGAGTTATTGAGTTATGATTGACGTGAGAGGGCAGGTGTGACCGGCCCGTGAGGCAGGGCTACTAGCGGTGGGCTGGTAACTAGGTAACGAGGGTGTTTGCCAGGAGATTGGCAACACTGATCGTTTATTTTAACCAAAGATTTGGTAAATTTTTAATAAATGATGGTTCGGGCTGGTAAGTGACCAGGGCTAGTTCAGGTGTTCAGGTAGGTATTACAATATTAGTTTTACAATAAAAACTTCATGTTACTTTCGCTGCATTCAAGGCGTGTCTTCTCGATGAATCTACTAAACTCGAGAAGTCTGACTCAGCTGAAACCGGACAGAGACAATCCCATATTTTCTCCCGTTTCGTACCAAATGCCTCTCCTCCCTGTAAGTTTAGCGGGAGGCAATACAAAAGACCGTCCTTCCTAACTCCTTCTTCTTCTTGAACCAGGAGTCAAGAGATTGAAGAGCCCTCCTCATAGATATAGCAGGCTTCATTTTTAGGAAAGAGGAAGACTTGTGTGTTTTTGTACTCGAGAACAGAGAGCGTGGAGAAGGAGGAGCGGCTGGCGTTAACGAGTCTCCATATTCCTCCAATAGAAGGGACGAAAGAACTTTGTAATTAGAAGATCCTTCCTTCATTTCATCCTCCGAGGCATCTTCTGGGTTCATAGGCTCGGAAGGAGAAGGCTCCCTTCTTTCTTCTGATTCTTCCCTTACTCTCTTTCGAATGTCAGGCTCTTTCATACAAGGAATGCGCCTGGTGTACAGCAGGAGTATCTCTCCTGGCAGGAGTAACGTGTTTGGAATACTCCTGGCGCTTGGCAGGCGCAGAGCGCCTCGAATACTCCTGGCTTCTAGTAGGCGCATCTTGTTCCGAATACTCTTGGCGCCTGGGAGGAGTATTAAGTTCAGAATACTCCTGGCGCCTGGGAGGAGTATAAGGTTCGGAATACTCCTGGCGCCTGGGAGGAGTATTAAGTTCAGAATACTCCTGGCGCCTGGGAGGAGTATCGAGGCCCGAAGACTCTGGCGCCTGGTAGGAGTACGTCGCTCCAAATACTCTGATCCTTAGAATGCGTCTGGTGTTTAGTAGGAGTATTGATTCCGGTAGGCGCTTTCTTCCGTCTAACAAGCACTCTACTCCTAACAGGATCTTCCTCTTCAGCTAACTCTTGGCGCTTGGTTGAAGATCTTGAATGTTGTACTGCAAACTCTGGCTCTTTGCGCCTACTCGGAGCCTGGCTCCTGGTTGGCGCCATACTCTTGACAGGAGTAACTTCCTTTCTTACTTCTCTCCTGTCTACGCATTGCTCCCCTCAGAGATGGGGCCAGCTTGTGCGACAACTCCCCTGAAGGGTGCGTCGCGCCCGACAGGAGATCGGTATTTAGATCTTTTAATAGGAAGCCTATCATCCTTCTTACGAGTAGGCTCCTTTATATAGCGTTCCTACTAACGAGGCTAATTGTTCTTGCATATTCATTAAAATTTTCCTGGTTGAGGAATCTTTCGAATCAGGAGAGGGAGATCTGGAAGGCGCTCTAGGATCCCTTCCAGACCCAGAGTCTGAAAGTATTCTAGCCTTCTTTATTACCGAAGGCGCTCCTTCTTCAGAGAAGCGCTCGGGACTAGAATTGAGTTCATGTTCTTTCATACTCCTCTTCAGAGGACGGGAAAGTTTCGACTCCTTCCATCCTCTTCTCGGAGAAGGCGAACTAGACGACGAAAAGCACTCTCGAAGGACGCTTTTCCTATAGCGGTCCTTGGCAGTTTGTGATATGATCGAGTTCTGCCGAAGGGATGCCTGATCGTTGGGGATTCTCCACAACCCCCGTACGGCTTTCGACTTTCCTTCTCCTCCGGGCCAGGGAGCTTGGAAGAGGTCTAGGCCTGGGAGCGTCGCAGAGACGACCAGACGCCCCCTCCACTACACTGGGGACACTTAATATCACTAGCGAAACCACATTCTATTTCCTTACCTTCCAATGCTGCCACTTTTTCCTGCATTTTCTGAAGGGAAGCTCTGAGTTCCGCTATTTCCGAAGCAGAACTAGAGGGATTAGCAATTTGTGAACGGGCTGAAACAGAATGGGCATGATTATCAGAGGAAGAAGCTACAGAACTAGACAGTAAATCATGAGATGTAGACATTCTGCGGGTTTTATAAGCCGCCTTCCTCTCTCTATCTTTCTCTAACTTCTTCAAGTAAGAAGTTAGATTCTTCCACTCTTGTGCACTCAATTTCTCACTCGTTACACGTATTCTCAATCGAGCATTCAACCCATTCTACACCCACTACAAGTAGTATGAGGATCTACCGAAGCTTTCGGAATCCTCACCTTACAGCCCTCATTCACACACACTCTGAAACTAACACTAGAGTCAGACATATTCACGAATTCCAAAAACCAAGTCCAAAAAACAGTCCACGATAGCGAATGCCAAACAAAGATCCAAGTACGTCACCAAATATCAGCGAGAGATGATCAAAAGCTTTGCGAAAAACGAATTCTAGTCAGGAGGAAGTAACAACAATGTTGATACCGCCGGCGACAGAGAGAATCTGATTAGAAAACGGGAATAGTTCCTAGTCCTGCCACCCAGAGCAGGGCGTAGATCACCTGACCTACCTGTAGCGAGTGCCACGAAATTTGAATTTCTGTCGGGGACGACGGAGTCGATAGCTATGTATATATCTGACAGGTAAGTTGAATGTATGAAAACATTTAATAAAAAAAAAAACATTAGGTAAAGATAGAATAAAGAATAGAAATGAATGGTTATTATACTGTTTGGTAGTTTCTGTAGCTGAAGAGAGATAATGAAAATTTATGGCTTACTGTGTAAAGTAATTGCTTGGCGATCGTTCAATACTTGTAAGTGCTGGATGTAAACAGAAGTTTGGAAGCCTTTTTGTTTTTTTGTTTTTTTTTGTTTGTTATAGTTAATGCTTATTTAATAATTATTTGAAATGAGTACATGCAATACATTTAATAAAAAAATTGTGAATTAGATATCATAAAATATAAAATAAATCAGACTGCCAACAAATACGTATTTTCAAACATCTAACTCACCTGGTAGTTATATATATAGCTTACGTCCCTGACGTAAGCTATATATATAACTACCAGGTGAGTATGTTCAAAAATTTATTTTATCATGTAATTTTAATTCTACCGGTTTCCAGCTTGGCGCTAGTAAATCCTAATGTTAAGACCGAAGGTTTGTTAGTTATGAAAAATACAAATTAGTTACAAATTTGGTATTTTTCAGAATTCTTCTTCTGTTTTAATATTACGTTACGTATATGTTTCATTATAGCTGTTGGTAACTCGGTATCTCCATTTGGTAAAGATAGAGTAAAGAATAGAAATGAATGGTTATTATACTGTTTGGTAGTTTCATTAGTTGAAGAGAGATACTAATGAAAATTTATGGCTTCTGCGTCCTAGGAAAAGTGATTGCTTAGCGTTCGTTCGGTACTCGTAAGACGGTAAAAGCTGAATGTAAACAATCGATTGGAAGGGGATTTTGTTTGTTTGTTTGTGTATTATAGTTAATGATTAATTAATAATTATTTGAAATGAGTACATACTGATTATTTATACATTTTATTGGCATATTCTAAGCTTTTAGCTTCTTAAGTTTAGATGTCAGAATCATAGACTAGGCTACAGTAGCAACCGCTAACATAGGCTAGGCTTATTGCTAAGGGACATATGCTAGTCCTAATATATGCAGTAAAAATGGGGTTGAACATTACATGCAGTTGAATATTACTCAAGTATGTACAGTATTTTGCCTTTTTGGAGTCATATTTCTTCCGTGGGATCGGCGTCGTAACCCTAGAACATGTGTTTTAGGCCTGGAAATATAATTTACTGGGGTGTTTTTGGAGGGCTTGGAACGGATTAGCCATTTTACATGTAAAATGTGGTCCAAGATACGAAAACCTCATGATACGAAGGCCGCCTCGAACGGATTAATTTTGTATCTCGAGGTACTACTGTATTTACTTGTGTTCCTTCATGAACGGGAATGTTATTGAATCATCGTAAGTGGTGAATATAATTATTTTAGTTTCTACAAATTTATGTTTGTATTCCAAAGCGATTAAAGTTAGCTGAAGTCTATGGCAGTCGATGTTGCGATGGCTAAGGTAGGTTGAGCAAATTAGTTACATCCACAAGAGTGTTTTCCTATGATGTGAGGAGGAGCTCAAGAACTTCGAGCAGGAAAGCGCAAGTCACTGGATACTGGCTTACGTAACAGATTTCACTCTTTGATTACTTTGACGTTGACATGGATCAAATGCTAGTTGCTGTTTACAAAGCTACTGTCTTTAAAAATAAATCTTTATCAAGGTTAAAGTAGCATGTCAGCTCAAAGATTTTCTGGCTATGCTCCCATTACAAAGCAGTTCGTAGTTAGCCTACACGACTGCATTACTTTGCTGCAAGGCTCAAAGGTCCTTCCAACACATCAGCATTTTTTGCACGATATAAAACTTTAATTGTCTGTGCAGTACATATTGAGTTATTTGTGGTAGTAAATATTTTTACTTAACACAGCTTTTTTCGTGAATGATTTGTGGATGAAACCCGATTTTCAAAAGTACAGACTACATCAAGAGAGCAAGAATGACCGCAGCTTGTGGTTGAAATTTTCCACGTCTTTTTACAATCTCTGAATGTTACGACAACTGTCGAATACAATCAAGATCACGGTATGAATTTCTTAGAGAATTAACTTGAATACCGTGATCCTTCGAATTTTATCTAGCATAGTGCAGCACGATCTTGGCAGCCATATCACCCTGTTTCCCAGGTGCATTGACTCACTGCTTTTTCTTCCGCCTTTCCCCATCACAAGTCCATCACCAATACTAAATTCTCTCTTGCTCTCTCTCTCTTCTCTCTCTCAGATCTCTCTCTCTCTCTCTCTCTCTCTCTCTCTCTCTCTCTCTCTCTCTCTCTCTCTCTCTCTCTCCTTTTAAAACACATCTGGAAAAATATTATCACTCAATCTCTCAAAGTAAATAAATGAAATGAATAGTTATAAATAAGCCTATGCTTTCATGTAAGCAGATTTTGCTCTCTCTCTCTCTCTCTCTCTCTCTCTCTCTCTCTCTCTCTCTCTCTCTCTCTCTCTCTCTCTCTCTCTCTCTCATTTCATTCTTTACTATATTGTTCCTCGCGATTTCCACAAGTACTACCCAAATTTAGGTGAGAAGCTTATGACTGTTTTGTGGAGGACATCAGCAACCTTACTTATTTGAGGATACAAGAAGTCAGGGCGTATGACCATCCTTAGTCTTACGATAGGAGCAGGTGTGTAGGTTGTGGACATTCATCATTTTACCCAAGGAACATAACTCATAGGCCCAAAGATATCTTCTTGGGACCTGCATTGCCTGCATACAGGTTTTGTAGGCACCCAGGTCTACCACTTGGACAGACAAAAACCTTGTTTAAGAACTTTTGCAAAGGTTAAATCTGAAGTCACTTTCTTCCCTTATTTCCATTCAGGATCAGCATGTAGGCTGAGGTATCAACTAGGTTAGCCTAGTAAAGGTACCTTCTAGCATCTTATCTTAGCAATATCCTAGGATATGTCTCCCTCTACTCTCTTCTTTAATAAAGAGTGGGAGGGGCATAGGTAGAGCTGCTTACTGGACCAGGGTAGATCTGAATACTTCATGATGGGTCACTACTGCTCCTATAATCCTATGTGACCCTTTTAGGTTAATGGTTATACTATAAGATATTATGTAGTTGTGGAAGATGGCCTTCATCAGCCATGCCTCAAGAATTACCTGAAGCTGTATCTTTACAAATCCTTCCAGATGCTTATGAACGATAAATTGAAAGGCATGAGATACAGACTTCTTTCTTTTGAAAGGAATACAAAATTGATCAAATATTACAGCTTTGAACCCTAGCCCTAGTGATTGCATGAAAAAAGTAATAATTAATGCAAACAATGTAGTGCATTCATATGTGTTTTAACATCTTTCGTTGCTGCACAGTACATCTGCCGTTGAGGGATGTGTATTTCAAAATTATGATAATTTGGTATCAGCAGTGAATTTTTGTTTTTATAGAAAATTTAATTTGGTAATAAAAAAAGGTATCAGCCATTGTACTACATACTTTTATGCAGTTTCCTATGGCATGTAAAAGGGAAACATTTAAATAGGACTATAGTCTGCTGTTGATTATGTGCCATGTACGGGTCTACTACTTACTGTGACTTCCATAGCACGCTGTAAATGGTACTATGGGGTTCTTCATAGTGTGCCGTCACACATTGTCAGCTACACTAAATAAATTTGCAGTGTACACGTTTCCACATTAATGCTAACATTGCATAGCTTAATAATGCTTGTGAAAGGAGTAAGCAGATTCGGGTTAATATCTGTAGATGTCACTAAAGGTTCTTTGCTATGTACCTTTGAGTTTACGCATGTGACATGGGCTCAGTGAATTTTAAAATACAAATAATTACATTATTTTTGTAGCATTTTTTGGTTTGAGTAACATAATAATTTATATTAATGTAAATTTTCATTTTCCCACAGGGTGGAGGAAATTGAAGCACTAATGGCAGAAGGACGGCAGACAGAAGTGTTTATTCCTCAGCTTCATGCTCAATCAAAGTTGGCCAATTAACAGCAGATTGTATTCTTTCTTGTCAGTAGAAGAGTTTTGGAGTTGAAATAGGAAAGCTTCAGTATTGAAAGTTATTTTTTTTTTATGGACCAAATAGTACTTTACATTCAGTTAAAATTTACAGTCCTGAAACATTTGTAAAGTTTTTGACCAATGAATTGCCAAATTAATTAGTTATTGGGATTACATATTTTACACTTGCAAATATGGGATTACATATTTTACACTTGCAAATATATTTGCCTAAGTCAACTCTGAATAATACCAGTTACATAAACTTGCCTTGATTTTTAAAGTTTTATATTGTTGGGTACAAGTTTAATACTTTTCTTGTGGTTGTTATATTTTTCAGCTGTTTTTATTGTTGGGTTTTAATGTGATTTTGGAATAGTATAGCCAAATTTCTGTATAATCCAGTTCATAACTGAGGGTGCTAACATTTTGTAAATGAACAAACTTATTGACATTTCATATTGTTCATAAATCTAACAATAGTAATCTGGGAAAATAAAATATAAAAAGTACAATGGATTTTCGTATAAAAATAGTCTAAAAGTAGTAAAGTCTCTGTTTGCAGTGAGCCTTTCTGTTACTGCTGTAAGCTTTAGAAACTGGTATTTAGATAACAACTTCAATGACTTAACTGTGTTTGAAATGTAAGAGCAGTTGTATCAGGATAACTAAAATGTCCCACAAATTGTTTTTTACTGTTACTGACCAAACAGTACTTTACAATCAGTTAAAATTTACAGTCCTGAAACACTTGTAAAGTTTTTGACCAATGAATTGCCAGATTAATTAGTTATTGGGTTTACATGTATTTTAGGCTTGCAAATATATTTGCCTAAGTTAACTCTGAATATTACCAGTTACATAAACTTGTCTTGTTTTTTAAAGTTTTATATTGTTGGGTACAAGTTTAATACTTTTCTTGTGGTTGTTATATTTTTCAGCTGTTTTTATTGTTGGGTTTTAATGTGATTTTGGAATAGTATAGCCAAATTTCTGTATAATCCAGTTCATAACTGAGGGTGCTAACATTTTGTAAATGAACAAACTTATTGACATTTCATATTGTTCATAAGTCTAACAAAGTAATCTGGGAAAATAAAATATAAAAAGTACAATGGATTTTCATATAACAATAGTCTAAAAATAGTAGTGTCTATTTGCGGTGTGCCTTTCTGTTACTGCTGTAAGCTTTAGGAACCTTGTCCCTTGTATCTGGATCTACCATCACCCCTCCTTCCTTATTACCGAGAGGGGTGTGTTGCTACTGAAAAGTATACTATACTCTAACATAACTTTACAGTATGGCTTACCACCTCACCTACATCTAGTCCGTTCCAGCTCATGATGGTACTCTCCTTCATACTGCCCGTAGGTAAAGGAGTATAAAGAAAGTAGCAAAGAAAAAAAGTCCAGTCATCCCATTCATTCTACTTTCATATCTTCATCTTAGACTAGACACAAACTGACCCGCCAGGGGTACTGGATGAGCTATACCACTTGCTGGGCCGCCACCACCAGATCCAAGGATCTATGGGCCATGTCTTTTAAATAAAAGGAAGTGAAAGTCGTTTGGCGTTTCCAAACACCAGCTTTCAGAAATCTCTCCACAGACATATTCTTCTTGAATGCCAAAGAAGCACTCAAGCCTCTAATGTCATGAGCCTTAGCCCTCTCCTGGCTATCTGACTACCTGTCTTCTGTCATGTAGGCATTCCTGATCGTTTCTCTTAGCCAAAACTATATTGTATTCCTGGACACTTCCTTTTTGTTCCGTCTTGTACTTACGAACAACCTCTTGCACCCCGGCCAGAGGTGCCTTGTGCTCCTTAAGTACTCTCTTGTTACCCTGACGGGACACAGAAGCATCTCATCTTTGTCATGATCTACAAAATCTGCCAGAGAAGGTATGGAAAAAAGTCAAATCTGCCGTCCACTATTGATGGGTTTTGAGTTTTGGCCACAAATTCTGGCACAAACTCGAATGCCATTGACTTCCAACCTCTCGAGTGCTGTACAATATATGACAGGCCATGTAGTTCCCCCACCCTTTTGGTTGAAGCTAGAGCCAATAAGAAGACTGTCTTCAGGGTCAGGCTCCTATCTGTGGACTGCCTTAGTGGTTCGTAGGGGGGTTTTGTCAGACTACTCAGTACCATGGTCAAATCCCAATCTGGGGCTTTCAGTTCCTTTGGTAAACATGACTGCTCAAAGCTCTTCGTCAACATGGCCAAATCCCATGAAGATGAAATGTCCATGCCTTTCATGCGTAAGACCAAGGCTAGAGCAGCTCTGTACCCCTTCACCGCAGACACAGACATATGCCTTTCTGTCCTGAGATATATCAGAAAGTCTGATAATTGCTGAATAGTGGTACCGAGTGGAGACAAGTTCCCTCTACGACACCAATCACAGTATGCTGACCATTTCCTTGGTATACTGCTGCCGATGACTTTCTGATATTTCCTGCCATCTGCGCTGCTGCTGTTTGCGAAAACCCTCTCGCTCACAAGAGATATTCGACAGTCTCCACCCGTGAAGTGATAGGGACTTCACCGACCGGTGGTACCTCTCCACGTGCAGCTGACATAGCAGGTTGTTCCATGGGGGTAACTCTCTCGGCATGTCTATCAGGAGTTCCAAGAGGTCCGAAAACCATTCTGCCTTTGGCCATAACGGAGCTAGCAGAGTCATTCTGAGGTTCTGAGACTGCATTACCCTGTTCAGAACCTGACAGATTAGACAAAATGGAGGAAATGCATAGACGTCCAGATTGTCCCAAGGGTGTTGTAGCGCATCTTCTGCTACTGCCTCTACGTCCGGGACTACCGAACAATACAGTCACAACTTTTTGTTGTACCTGGTTGGGAATAGGTCGATGATCGGCCTTTCCTACAACATGAGCATTCTGTCCACTACTTGTTGGTGCAAGGACCACTCCATTCCCAGGATCTGATCCCTGCGGCTCAACTTGTTGACCACTATGTTTCTTTTTCCCCGGAATATATCTGGCCCTGATGTCTACTACGTTCTCTACGGCCCACTGATGAAGTTGAACTGTCATCACATGTAACTGTCGAGACACTAGGCCTCTCCTTGTTTGTTTATGTAAGCTACTACTGTGTGTTGTCTGACATCAAAACCACTGAATGCCCCTGCACCCTCTCCCAGAATTCCTGTAGTGCTAGAAAAGCTGCTTTTAGCTCCAGCACATTTATGTGGAGTTTTCTGTCCTCGCCGCTCCATTTTTCTGAAACCATCAGCTCCTTCATATGCGCTCCTCAACCTTCTAGTGGCGCATCTGAGAACAGCAGGAGATCCAGGGAGGGTTACTGAAGGGGAACACCCTCTTTCAGATTGCTGTCCTTCACCCACCACAGCAAGTCTTTCCTCACTTCTGCCGACAAGGGAATCTGCTCGTACAGGTGATCTACTATTGGTGACCAGAACTCCTTCATCCTCCATTGTAGAGATCGAAGGTGTAACCTCCCTTGTGGTACTAGCTTCTCCAAGAAAGTTAGAACTCCCAGTACTACTGGCCACTGTTTTGTCAGCTGTGTTTGTTTTTCCAGAAAGGCATTCACCACTTGTTTGCATTTCTCTACTCTCTGGTCTGTCTGGAATACTTTGGCTTTTATTGTGTCTATAACCATTCCCAGATACACCAGCCGCTGACTTGGATCCAACTGCGACTTCTCCTGATTTATCACAACGCCTAAGCTGTGACAAAACTGTAGAAGGGTCGCCCTGTCCCTGAGTAATATCTCTCTGGACTTTGCTATCACCAGCCAATCGTCTAGATATCTTATTAGCCTGATCCCTTGAGCATGTGCCCATGTCGACACGAGAGTGAACACTCTTGTAAAAACTTGAGGGGATGTTGTCAATCCAAAGCACAGAACTTTGAACTCGAAAACTTTCTCAGCAAGACTCAAGCGGAGAAATTTCCTGGAAGACTGATGGACTGGGATCTGAAAGTATGCGTCTTTTAAGTCGACTGTCAGCATTAAGTCCTTGATCCTGACTGCTTGTAGAACCGTCTTTGGAGTTTCCATTTTGAATCTGGCTTTTCTTATAAACAGATTCAAAGTTGACAGGCCTATTACTGTCCTCCAGTCCCCACTGGCTTTGGGTCCAAGGAAAATCCTGCTGTAAAACCCCTTTGACGGATGGATACTTGTTCCACAGCCCCTTTTTCCATCATCATCTTCACTTCCTCTTGCAGAATAAAAGCCTTCCGAGTTTCTTGAGCATAAGTGAGGTGAGGCAATGGCTGTTCTGTCAGGGGTGGGGATACTTCGAACGGAATCAAATACCCGACTCTGAGAACCTCCACCACCCACTGTTCTGCTCCCAGTTCCTGCCACACCTTCCAGTGATTTGCCAGGCAACCCCCCACTGGTGTGGCTGAGTGATGAGAGGCGCCTATCCTATCGTCTTGAGCCCCTTCCTCTGTTATTTCTATTGTGAAAGGGCCAATGAGTTAACTTCTTTGGGGAAGAGAGTCTTGCTCTATTAGGGATGTTATGCCTCACTGGCTTCTTCCGAGGTATTTGCTGCTGCCTTACCTCCATAGAATTAGCTTGACTGCTAGATGTTTTCCTAACTGCCTGCTGTACCAATCTATCGTTAGTGTCCATCCTTCTTCTATCTATAGCCTCTTCTATTATAGCCTCTGGCAAGAGCAATTGCAACTCTAAGATATTCCCATTCATCATTGCTAGCAGGGAATCCAAATCAACAGTGTGACTTAAGTCTAGCCAAAGCTGCATCCCTCCTCATTAACAGGATATTTCCCCAAACATTGGCACTTAAATTTGTCAAGTAAGCAATTGCTTTGGCCCCTGATTGTAGTAATCCAATGAACATTGATTCATCCACTGCCTTCCTCATCACTTCTGAGGATGCAATATTCGCAACTGCTGTTGACCAAAGATCCAGCCAAGAAGCAGTCTGAAAGACAGAAGAAGCTGTTGCTTCTAACGTAGCATCTTCTTGGCAAGTCATCGAAGGGCATTCCATTTTCACTTGATCTAAGGTTAATCCAGGCCTTAACCTTACCACATTTGGGTTCATTTGTCTAGACAGTAAAGGAACCATCAGTGTCGTATAATATTTTCTGTTTCATCATTGGAGGAGGGATAAACTTCAACGATCTATTTGATCTTAAGGAATTATCCCTTCCTGCAATCCGTGCTTTCACGTGTTGTAAAACGGACTCTGCATGATTTGAACAAGGCAATTCATAAGACATTTTGGTATCCTTTTTTGCACCAAACGCCATGTCAATCCCCGGAGGAAGCATACTGGCAGGTGTTTCCGTTCTCTCTGAAAGGTTATTTAATTGACGAATCAAATCAATCACCTCGGCATACGAAGCCAGAAACTCTTGGTTCTGTCCTTCCTCCGATTCTAGCGTACTGTGCTCAGCCACAGGAGACGCTATCTCACTCCTATCCCCTGACAAACGTCCGGGTGCTTCGTGGCCGTCTGCCCCTACGGCCGCGGCCCCTTTGATCTCTGCTGACCGCCGACGGCTCGATCCCGAATAGTCAGCAGGAGAACGAGACCACCTCACTCCTTCTCTGCTTGCGGATCTAGAGCGAGAATCTCTCCTATACCTCCAAGATGAAGGCTCTCTCAAAACCGAGCTCACTTCCTCTCCATGACGATTAATATCGTCTCCAACGACCATCGGAGAATTTGGCCTTGATCCTCCATCTAGGCGGACAACGCCTTCCACCAACGTATCAGACGAGGTTGCCAACTCGCTATTTTTCGACCTTTTAATAGGAGCCTTATCATCTTTTCTCCATATTTTAAACGGTCTTACAGGCGAAACCGGTATCTGTGCTCTATCCTTTGCTCTACTTTTCGCCCCAAACGCCGATTTTGCCAACGACACTAGATTTTCTTTGACTCTTTTTAGTCTACTGGTAACTCCGCGTCGGCCGTTATCCCATCGGCCGCGACTCACTCGCTCGTTCGGACTCTTGTAAACGGCTTCGCCCTCTAGCTTTGAGCTTACCACCCAATGACTTCTTGCCTTTCTTGCTGACTGGGATGTGACCGTCCTGGCTCGAAGATGAAGAAGAATTCACTCTTCTCCTCTTGGCCCGAGGATCAGTCGTGAAATCCAGTATCCTCCAACGCTTGACTGGTACATGCCTTGACGGCGAGCTAGAGGAAGGAGACGAATCACACCTTTTCTTTTTGTCTTTCTTATTAATTTTCTTCTCAAGATCCTGTAATTTCTTCATTACAGTGTGTACTACCAAGTCAGAAAGCATATTTGAGTCCGGAGGCAGCGAGGAAGACTGAGAAGCAGTAGGCTGTGACGTCATCGCGTCAGCCATGTCGGGGTGCGACGTCGGTTGTGACGTCACCAATCTTGTAGGGAGAGACTGGGCTGCTGCTGCTGCTGGCATCCCTGCGTTTGCAGCAAAATTACCCCCAACGTTCTGCATTGCTGTAACCAATGAAGTTGTTGGCATTGCCTGACATTATTCCCCATAAAGTGCAAGCCCGGGGGATGAGGAATATTCAGCGCTGCCAAATTCTGCTGGAACCGTGACGCCATAGAATGCGACAGCAAACCTTCCAAGGTTGGTACGCCTGGAAGGCCTAGTGCCGCCCACGTACCTTCCATCCTGTTCGAGTCGGGAGCAGGCACCTGGAACAAAGATGGCGATGCTCCCCCCCTCCCTGCTGGGAACAACGGAGTGTATATATTATGCATCAAATTACCCAAAACCCCTCCTGGCATTTCTGAAAACAAACCACTGGGAGAAACTGAAGGGGTATGGGACAAACCAAAGGCAGGAGGCGAAACATATGGAGCAGTCTGGTGTATTGCTGATACAAAAGAAGCCAGCAACATTTGGTCATCCAAAGATGGCGCTGACTCCTTTCTTTTGTACTGGCCTTTCTCATAAAACTTCCTTCACTGTTTCACCGACCAACCACGACAAACAGAACAAGGATTAGTAATTGTACATACATTTTCCCTGCACCTACTACACGTTGGATGAGGATCCGTTGACACCGAAGTTAGGAATCTTGAACACGGAAAGCCACTGACTCCAGGGCATTTCCTTTGTCTTGTCTTCGAAACGGAAGAAGATCCCGACGGCGATACAAACACTCCATCTCACCACTTACACACTCTTACAGCTCACACCCACACCGAGCACACTCGGATAAAGAGAATTAATAAGAAAAATGAAAGTGAAATGGATAAAAACGGTGAAACTAAAACCGGCTTTAAACAGATAGACAGGGAACACGTCCTATCTGTGTTTGAAATGTAAGAGCAGTTGTATCAGGATAACTAAAATGTCCCACACAAGAAAAATATATTTCATCATTGTGACGAAACACTAAAAAAACTTGCATGTAAAAAAAAATCATGTACCCACATGCTGATCTTCATTTAGTTTTCAATTTTGCTGTCTTGTTCATGACCAAATATTTGCATTATGGTAATATTAATTAATATATAGCAGAAGGGTATGAAAAAATTCTTGAAAATTATTATTATATTTAAATTATCTTCATTTACACATGGAGAATCCTACAGCAAATATACTGGATTCCTACATGGAGTATCCTACAGCTCATGTGCTGTGCCAGCTGTAAACCACACTTCCCAACCTATACCAATGATCATGTCCCTAGCCGTCAAATGAGTAACAAGTTCTTTGCGTCATTTCATTATTTGTCTGCTTGTGGTCTGGATAAGTACCTTTTTTCCTTTATTCTTTTGTATTCTGACATTCAGTGTCTATGCATTTGCTTTGTTTTCTTGAGTTTTGTGTAGTAAGTTTTCAAATTAATTTTCATGATGAATAAAAGGATCACTGCTGCTGTGAGGGCCATAATTGACCTTTTAAGTCAAGTCATCTCTCCCTTTGCAGTAGACCCTCACTTTTTCTAGAAATCATACACTCGTGATTCACAATAATGGGAGCATTGCCTCAGATGGCAAAGGAAGCGGTTCCTAGCTTTCCTTGACGTTGGGCCTATGCTGGAAGTGATGCCTGTTTCCATTCCCCTCCTCTCACGCTTCTACTTCTTGACAAACCCATTCATCTCTCTTCAGGTGATGAGGCTAAGCAATCAGCTTCATTACTTCAGTTTAGGAAGGCCTTTTTGGATTCCTTCATTGGGAGAGTGTGTGTGAGGAAGTGTTAACTGTTAACCCCAACTACCAGATGTTCCTCCAGTAGCTGAGGATGTGAAGGGGGGTAAACATCTCATCCAGCACCCCCTTCCTCATGGGTGTACAGGTTGTCACAAGAGAGTGGGAGATCAATGGGGAAGAGGAAGAGACCACCCCCCCCTCTAGCCTAGTCTCTCTCTCTCTCACTGTCCATTGCATCATTTGTTGTAAAGGAACCCCTGCAGAGCCTGTGACCAGCAATTGAGGCAGAGGTGCAATGTCTCCTGCTCGCCTTCAGTCAGGGGTTTGGTCTTGGGATAGCTGTTCTACCTGGGACAATTGTCATCGTTACACTGGATGGCGCTTGTGGCACTATCTTTCCCTGCATTGCTTTCATTCTTCTTATAGACTGACGAATAGGATCCACTGGAGTTAATTGTATCAGTCATTGGAGGACTTGCTAGAGAGGCTGGTCACTTCCTTCGAAACACAATGCTTCCCATCACCAGCCAAAGAGGGAGTGATCTGGGGCAGGACTGTCCCCATGAGGAATCCGTTCACCTAGCCTCAGGCACTGTCTCTATGTTCTTCGCTCTAACACTGCTTGGCATTTGTCCCTGACCCCATAGTATCTTCAGCATCATCCCCAGGTCCATCATCTGTCATCTCTAGGGTGTTGTTGTTGCCAGAACAGGAGTGAAAGGGATATTTGGAGCAGCAAGATGTTTCCACTATGTTGGATGCTGCAGGCATTTCTGCAGGCGGAGAATTAGTTCCAAGGGGCCTCGATCCACTGAAGACCCTTCCCACCAATTTGAAGCAGTGTTTCTAGGAGGTTACCAAGATCAGAGCTTTCCCATGGTGTTTTAGCCAAAGTCAGAGATTTCCCATGGCGTGAGTTCCGTGATGTGGGGGTAAGTACGTAAGTTCCCTTGCAGATAGTAGACAAAGCATGTTACTCCCACCTCCTCTCTCCATGCAAAAGAAATTTGTTCATATACAAAACAAACCCTCAGTCTCAACATTAGGGTAACTTCTAGTGCCAGCTGGAAAATCAGCAGTTAACAAAATTGTGTACGCAA
Source organism: Macrobrachium nipponense (assembly GCF_015104395.2). Lineage (NCBI taxonomy): Eukaryota > Metazoa > Arthropoda > Malacostraca > Decapoda > Palaemonidae > Macrobrachium > Macrobrachium nipponense. The sequence continues at coordinate 98,181,637 of NC_087202.1, forward strand.
GGGACTACTGGCATCTGTGCTTGGTCACGAGTCATGTTGAGCCACCCACATGCCCCTCTAACCCATGACCATGCTAGTTATTTTCTTAACGCCTTTAAGAGAGGACGTGCTTTGCTTCTGTCCTTTTAAAGCCAGTTTAGTTTACCCTTTCTTTGCTTTGGTATCTTCTTCACGTTTCTTAACATCGGAGCACACAGCCACATCCATGTAGTAGGTGCAGAGAAAAGCTATGTTCAGATTCCAGTCCATGTGAGGTAGTATGTGGTTTTTGGTTGATGGGGCAATGGAGGAGGTTTAATGAGTAGGAGCAGTGCAGCAGAAGGAGGATACAAACACTATCTAAGGATGGTATATCGACTTCACCTGCTGTGGTTCTGCCTCACATTAGGCTGATCCAGTTGCTTTGCCACCTGTACAAGGATATATTACACGTACCCGATCTGGTTCACCTATGGATTCGTCTTTGGATGCATCAGGAGGGGCTTTGGGAGAACTGTACAACTAGACTTCCTGATTCAGTGACACACATTTTTGGAGAATTGCAAGTGTTAGAAGAAATAACAAACATGCAAGAGATTCTGTCTTTTTCTTGTTCTTCTCCCGCTTCAACATCAACACAAGCTTCGGTGAAGCTGACGCCAGTGTGTTCTCCAATCAAACGTTGGAGAATAAGGGACTTCATGGCTGATCCCATGCCTCTTCTCCATCTTCGAACCAGGACTGTCACATCCCTACTAGAGAAAAAAAAGCACAACGGGTAGTTGTAGACTCTGAACAAGTTGAATGATGGACAGGTGGAAGCTTCATCTAGTGTGGCAGTGAGAAAGACAGAGAACGTTCTGGGTGGTTATTCAAGAGCGCTTAGAGAGAATTCTTTTATTTCTTCTAGGGGACTTTGTGACTGATCCTTGTGCCAAGAGGAGAAGAATAATTTTTCCTTCATCTTTGAGCCAGGAATGTCACATTCTTGTAAAACGTAACAATGCCCCAGCATTTTGGGTCTTTGTCATGCCCGCAAGAGTACCCCCAACATCCTAGAGCTCTCCACCAAGCCTGATGCCGTCATAACCAAAATGAAAAATTTTCGAAGACAATTTGTATTTTTCATAACTACAAACCTGAGGTCTTAACAATAGGATAATTTCTAGCGCCTACCTGGATCCGGTTAAAAAGCAGATGAAAGCAAGGAATCTTGTGATATCTGGCAACACATGCATAGATCGGGTGAAGAGTGGTCAAGGACCAGGCACCTACGCCACTGCGTCAGTCTTTCCCAACTCAGGATGTCTTAACAAACAGAGGGGTGGCTAGAGGCAGGCAGTATAATGTTAAGACCTCAGGTTTGTAGCTATGAAAAATACAAATTGTCTTAGAAAATTTGTCATTTTTTCATACCCGAACAAGCCTTCAGTTTTACAATAGGATAGACTCATACTAGGAGGGAGGTACAAGACATCCTAGACTGGCTGGGGGCCTACCCAACGGTCCAGCTTCCAGAAGAAATGATTTCTGGAGAGGGACTGAAGCCCGTTGAGAAGCTAGATAAATTGATATCTAACCACTCAGACCCTGAGTGACATACGTATAATGATACGTATATTCCTTAACCCGCCCGAAGGAAGACGGAAAGGTACAAGAGAAAGAAGGAGACCAGCCAACTCACTCATTCTCTCATCCACACAATCATCTTAGGTAAGATACAAAAGTGCCCTGTTAAGGGCAACCATGAGTTACACAACCTGTTGGGCAGCCACCACAGGACCCAGGGAAAACGTGTCCGCAGATCTGTGGGCAACATCCTTAAGATAGAAAGAGATGAACGTGGACTGGCGTAACCAAGTACCAACGCTCCGCACTCTATGTACAGCAAAGTTCTTTTTGAAAGCCAGAGAGGGACCAATACCTCTAACGTCATGCGCTCTAGCCTGCACAGATGTGGCGGTGGAATCATCAAGAGTCAAGTATGCCTGTTTGATAGCTTCCCGTATCCAAAAGGCGATAGTATTCTTAGACACCTCTTTCTTTGTATGGCCTGTGCTAACAAAAAGTCTGCGGCAGCCTGGTCTAAGGTGCCAAGTCCTTTTAAGATAGCAACGCAAGGCCTGGACAGGGCACAACAAAAGCTCTTGAGCATCACCACCCACAAAGTCAATCAGTGATGGAATGGAAAACGAAGTGAACCTGTCATTGCACACAAAGGGATTTTTGGGTCTTGGCCACGAATTCTGGACAAATTCGAAGAACACCAACCCTGGTGTGCTTCACCTCATAGCTCTCCTACCCTCTTGGAAGATGCCAAGGCCAGAAGGAAAACTGTCTAGAGCATCAAGTTCCTGTCAGATGAGCGACGCAAGGGCTCATATGGACTCTTAGTGAAGCTCTTTAGAACAAAGGAAACATCCCACGTCGGAGGCTTGAGCTCTCTAGGAGAACTCGATTTTTCAAACCCCTTAACTAGCAGGGAAAGTTCCAAGGAAGAGATGTCGATACCTTTAAGGCGTAACACCAAACTCAGGGCTGCCCTGTAGCCTCTAATGGCAGAAACGGACAAATGTTTCTCGGCTCTGAGGAGGGTTAAAAAGTCTGCTATTCGCTGAATAGAGGTTGCAAGTGGAGGAAAACCCGGTTTACGACACCAATCACAGTAGATCGCCCATTTGCCTAGGTAAACCACGGAGGTCGACCTTCTAAGACTCCTGGACATATGCCCTGCTGTTCTCTGAGAAATGCCTTTTGCTCGGAGGAGATACTTAATAGCCTCCAACCGTGAAAAGACAGGGATTCTACTGACTGGTGAAACCTTTCCGCATGGAGCTGACACAAGAGATGTCGCCAAGGGGGAATCTCCCTCGGAACCTCTGACAACAACGACAGCAGATCTGGGAACCATTCTGCCTGAGGCCACATAGGGGTTACCAAAGTCATCCTGAGACCCTGTGAACTCATTAGCCTGTTCAGAACCTGACGGATCAAACAAAACGGAGGGAAGGCATACACCTCCAGGTTGTCCAAGGGATGTTGGAATGCGTTCTCTGCCAATGCTAAAGGATCTGGAACCACAGAACAGAATATCTCCAGCTTCCTGTTGAAGCGAGTCGCAAAAAGGTCCAGCATGGGTCTCCCCCAAACCTGGAAAAGCTTGTCTGCTACCACTTGATGAAGGGACCACTCCGTGCCTAAGATCTGATCCCTGATCCCGGCGACTGAGTTCGTCTGCGACCATATTCCGTTTGCCTGGGATATACCTGGCTGAGAGCTCTACCAAATTGCTCACCGCCCACTAGTGAATCTCGACGGTCAAGGCGTGAAGTTGACGAGAAACCAGGCCTCCCTGTTTGTTCACACAGGCTACCACCGTGGTGTTGTCCGACATGAGAATGATAGAATGACCTACCTTCTCCCAAAACTCCTTCAGACCCAGGAAGTCTGCCTTCAACTCCATGACGTTGATATGTTGCTGCTTGTCCTCCAAACTCCAAACACCTGAAGCGATGAGTTCGCCTAAATGAGCCCCCTAACCTGCGAGGGAGGCATCTGAGAATAGAAGGCAAAGGTCTTCTCTCACTTCCAGAGACAGAGGAACCATTAACAGGGGTGAGTCCCCCGCCGGAGACCAGAATTCTCCTAGTCTTCATTGCAGAGACTGAAGATGAAGACGCCCATGAGGGACCAGCTTCTCCAGGGAAGACAACACTCCCAGGAGAACCTGCCACTGATGAGCTGACTGATGTGATTCCGATAGGAAGTTGCGCGCCACCACCTTCAACTTCTCCCATCTCTGATCCGACGGGAGAACTTTTGCCACTGTCATATCAATGACCATGCCCAGGTAGAGAACCCTTTGACTGGGTACAAGGTTCGACTTTTCCTGGTTGACTAATATGCCCAGTTCCAGACAGAACCGAAGTAGATGATCCCTGTCCTGCAGCAGCTTTTCCCTGGAAACTGCCAAGACTAACCAATCGTCGAGGTACCTCAGCACACTGATCCCTTGAGCATGGGCCCAACTTGACACGAGAGAAAAGACCCTTGTGAACACTTGAGGGGCTGAGGGGCTGTCGTCAGCCCGAAGCGCAAGATTTTGAACTCGAAGACCTTGTCCCCAAGAAAGAAGCAAAGGAACTTCCTGGATATCGGATGAACAAGGATTTGGGATCTTGTGTAGCTCCCACCAAGGCTTCCAAGCAAGAAGGAGTGTAAGACGACTGAGCCTGAGTCCTACTTTCCAAATTGTTAAACCCACGAATAAGATCAACAACTTCTGAAAAGGAAGACAAAAACTCTTGCATGTCTCCCTCCTCCTGCTCTGGCAACGGAGACCGACGATGAGAAGGATGTGTAGGCTCCTCTAAGGCACCTTCCCCACTAAAATTAACAGAAGGGTTAGCAGCCAAACAGCCCGAAACCCCAACTAATCTGTCTGGGCTGAGTTCATGCATCGGCCCCCAAGACGAACCCACTATAACACTAGGAACATTACTACGTACTCCTCCAACAGATGACTCATTAACCTGTCCGTGAATGGTCACGGGCGTGGCAGACGTACTAACGTGAGATGGAGGGGAATCCCGAATACTCGAGATCAAAGGAGAATCCCTCAGAGTCAAACTCTTGGAAGCACCAATGAGAGATGCAGGGAAACACTCCTGCTATACCAACTCTGCGCTCACTACCTTCGATCTCTTGACAGGTGCCTTGAGATCCTTACGGCGACGAAAAGGCCTTGGAGAAGAAGGAGCACTTCCATCATGTGCACGGGCAGGGGAGGTTGCAACATGCTCACGATGTGCATGGACAGGGGAGGTTGCAACACGCTCGTGAGGAGCACAGATGGGGGAGGTTGTAACACGCCTATGATTCGAAGCAGAGGACGAAGCACCCCTGCAGATTGCACAAGGCAAAGTACACTAACACTACCTGAAACACCAACACTCGAGAAGACATCCACGTTGTTCCTCCCTCGTAGGTGAAGAAAGGGCAAAGTCCTTAGCCTTCCAACACTTGATACGCCGACGTGGCGTAGAGGGGGAAGAGGGAGAGGAAGACAGCACTGGTTTCTTATGCGATCTCTTCGCAGGAGGTGGGGATGAAGCAACACGTTTCCTACCAGCCCTCCCAACCAATAAGGCTGCCAACTTTACATCCAAAACAGAGTCCAACCTCTGAAGCACTGCCTGGCATATAACCTCAGACTGATGTGCCAGAGAAGGCTCCGATGACATGGAAGGGAGATGTAGTGAACTGGGTGGCAGGGATGACGTCACGGCTGAGAGAGGCAGGGCAGAGGAGACGACTGGGAGTGACGTCATCGATGGGAGTGATGTTGCAAGTGGTGGTGACATCACGGCTTCCCCTCAGTGCGAAGGGGAATCAGACGCCACTGGCGGAGGAATACACAAAGGCAGATTCCGTGACGTCATCAACGGGGTTGACGCCACAGCGTCCCTCTGACTCAAAGAAGTGGCAGCAGTCACTGGCGGAGCAATACCATATGGCTGACCTCGGTTACCCACAAAGACGAGGCCGGGAGGAGGGGGGGATGGCCTGGCCAGCCTCCATAAAGTGCAACCCTTCCAAGGATGGGGGCCCCCTAGCCGAGTGTCTTCCAAATTGCCGCCATTTTGGACGCCTCCGACTCTGGAAGAAATGAGAATGATGAAAAAGCCTCCCCCTTCCCAGGAATCAAATTAACTCCTGAAGAAGAAGGGGCGACATTACAAACATCAGCCTGGTGGCCTCCCAATACTTCCAGCGACAAATCAATGGAAGAAAAGGAAGGAGACACAGGAAGAACGCTACTATTGGGGTTGCATACTGCAGGAGACGAAGCATCGGGAAGAGGCGATAAACCTTCCTATGAAGGAAGAGTCAAAACCCTCCGATGTTCCCTCTTGCTATAAAATGACTTCCATTGCTCTTTAGACCATGCCTGGCATTCCGTGCAAGGATTCGTTATAGTACAAAAATTAGAATGGCACCTACTGCACGTGATGTGGGGGTCAGTCGCTGCCGAAGCCAAAAAACGAGAACACAAAAAACCTGGAATTCCAGGGCACACACGTTGACAAAGCTGAGAAGGAGCAGAAGAAGCCATAATATCAGCCAAACACACACTAAACACAAGCGAAACGGGCAATGAACCGGATAAAGGCCAAGAGAGGTTAAACACGACTCTCGCCAAGGCGGTTAAAGAAAAGACTGACTCAGTGGCGTAGGAGCGTGGTCCTTGACCACACTTCACCCGATCTACACATGCGTTGCCAGATATCACAAGATTCCTTGCTTTCATCTGGTTTTTAACCGGATCCAGCTAGGCCCTAGAAATTATCCTATTGTTAAGACTGAAGGTTTGTTTGCGTATGAACAAACCGCTGTGACATCACACTTCAAAATGGCGGCAGTCGTGACGTCACAAGTCTACTCTCTCCACCCTCTCGTATTCAGTGTCAACAGACATAAATACACTTTCAGATTCAGTAGCACACACTTTTACGGAGAAATTGAAAATCTTATTAGAGAACTGATAGGACACGCAAGACGAAAAAACGAGGGGAGTCGTCGTTTTGATCTTGTTCTTTCTCACAGGCTAAGCCGCCGCCAGAGGAATGGGTGACATTTGTGCATGCTCCAGTTAAACATTAGGATAAAGGATCGTAGCAGATCCCCGCGCCATGGGAAGATTTATTTCTTTTTCATCTTTGAGGTGGGAATGTCACATCCCTACAAAGAAAGCTCAAGCAGTAGTTATTAGCTCCACATAGAAGAATGAAGGTCATCTTTTAAGGTGGAATAGCACCACCAAGATTGATGAAGAGATCTCTAGACAATTGACGTCTAGGTTTTCAACAGCCCAGTGATAGGCCGTGAGAATTATGACAGCCATAAGATTTAGAGGCAGCTGTGAGAAGAAATGCAAAAGGAGGCCATCCAAGGAGGGGGGACCCCTCAGGACTAGTAACACCCAAACAGCCGCCATCTTGCTTGATTTCGAACCTGAAATAATGAAACGGATGGTATAGCCTCCTCCCTCTCGGGAAGGACATTAGATCCCGAGGGAGAGGGGCCTACATTAAACATAATCTCATCCTGTGCTTCTCCCAATACTTCCAACGACAAATTGATGGAAGAAAAGAAAGGAGACAATGGAACAACTAAAGCAGGGGGAGTGCTGCTGGAAGAGGGGGTTAGCCAAACTGTCCAAACAAGAAGAAAAACCCTCCCAAGAAGGACGAGTAGAAACTCTGCGATGCTCCCTCTTATTGTAAAACACCCTTTTCTGTGATTTAGGCCCAGGCAGGGATCACTAATAGTACAAAAATTAGATCAGCACCTACTGCCAGTTGTATAAGGATCTGTAATAGCAGCAGCCAAAAACCTGGAGCACAGAAAACCCTGAATGCCCGGGCACATGCGTTGATGAGGCTGTGAAGTCTGAGAGGACTCCACAATAAGCACAATCACACACACAGACACACTCGAGAAACTGGCAAACAAAGCAACCGGCTTGGAAGGAGAGTAAAAGCGACTTCTCTCCAAAGCGGTCAAAGAAAGGTCTAACGCATCACAAGATACCATGCTTGGTTGACAACCAGCTTCTACCTCGTATACACGAGTTGCCTGATGTCACAGTTCCTTGCTTTATAATCTTTGATTGTTGTAACCGGTTTCCAGCTGGCACAAGACCTATTGTTAAGACCTCAGGTTTGTTAGCTCTGAAAAATGCAAATTGGTTTAAAATTTGTCATTTTTCTAAGCTACAAGCAAATATACGAGACACTGAGCCAGCTGCCTACCTCCTGGTGCCAGCCAATCCGAGGTCACCAAACAAACGTCTCGTAAGCATAGGGCTCACCCAAGAATCTACCGAAAGTGAACCAACTATAGCAATATCACAGGATTCATAATCCATTCTTCAAAAAAAATTTACATCTGGAAAGAACTTCTATGATAATATTGTAACTACATGACTCCTAATTCATCTCCAACAGAACGTGAAAATTTTTGTGAGAATTATACATTCAAAATACAAAGAAAACATGACAATGGGATAGCCTACAATTGCTGACCTATCTTTGAAAAATTACAATAACCAGATTTTTCTTTATTACCCTTTCCAAGAAATTAAAAGTCAATTTTTTACTACCTCCTTTGTGAAGTTGAAATACTTGGGCAAAGGTATCATCTGTTGAACCTGGTTTACCAAAGAAACCATAATTCTAGAACTTGTAACTTTTGTGACATTGTCACTTGTAACAAAGGGAATTAAGTTTTCATGAACAGAAAAAAGCTGTACATAAAAAAATAACACTTCTGGTAAAACATACTGAATCTATGACACAGTAGGACATGTTTGGTACATATTACCATTTTTCCATTTCCCTATTACCAACTAGATGATCATGTTGCAAAACTAAATAGGGAATTTCTACATAATTTTTTTTTAATAATCTCAAGCACCATCTTATGCATAACTAAAGGCAAGAGCACTACATAAAGTTGTTAGAGGAGTCTTGAATCTGACATGTTCTACTTTGCAGTACACTGCATCTCTACTACAGATGTTTAATTGGATTTAACAAATTTCAAAAACCTTTCTTTTCCTTGAAAATCCTTTATAACTTCTAAAAGCTTGAGTTTCATATCCTTTTGCTTTGCCATCCATGCTGGAACAAGGTACTGATGACATGGATCAACCTACAAAAAAACAAAAAAACAGGTGTATCAGAGAGAGAAACAATATTCTTGAAGTGCAGCAAAAGCAAACTCAATAATAATACTTTACATTGCTAAGTTTCTTTCCAGCATCCCTTTGTTGTTCCTAGATGCACTGATATTCCATTTTACTTTTTACCTAGTTGTCCAACTACTTTAACTTTACCTTGCTCTAAATTTCCCCTCTCATATAAGACACTACTTAATTATGAAGATGATGATATAAGTACAGGACATATAAAAAACACAAATGCATTTGGCCTACTTTTTCAAAAATATTACATAATCTTAGTCACTAACTAAAACTTACCTCTAAAATTAAATATTTGCCTGCAGATAAAAGATGTTGGAACTGCAAAAGGATGGGTTTTATCATGTCTAATCCTTCTTTTCCACCATCAAGGGCCCTCATATCTTCGTAGCTAAATTTTAAATGAAAACTCATTACTATCTTTCTTAAAATAACTACATTATATTAAAGGAAAACATTATATACAACAAATGTGGATATACAGTTCTAGTTTTTATCAACGAAACTATACATGTAAAGCTGAGAACAATAGAAATGATCTATCATATAGGCTCACAATTGATGCGTTCACTTTTTTTTTTTTTCTTTGCTCCAAAGCATACTTGCATATGTAGACTCCATTATCTAACAAGGGTGGTGATACGCATGTTTGAAAATGCCAATTTACAAACATGTTTTTCTCACAATCTTTTTTTTTTTTTTTTTTTAATCTGCCCCTGGAGACCCTTAATATTGTGAATGCCTCATCTTGAATGCCACTGACAGATTCTTATCTTCCTGACACAAGAAGAGTGATCAATTGTGCATGTGGCACCTGGATCCACGAATATGAAACTACCACCCACATCACTGCTAGTAAATCTGTAGCACTGAATATAATTTTTTCAAAATCCCTCTAGTTTCTTTGTTTAGGAATCTCGTGATTTTACATCCAATTCTAAGTGCAACTACTGATGTTTATGGCTACATTCAAGGATACTGTATAAACATCATTGTTTTTGCAGTACCATAACTAACATAGTCCACAATTACTATATCAATAAAGTATAAATTCCGTATATACTCGTATAACGCTCAATCTCTTGTATCGAGTGACCCCACAATTTTCACCCATAAAAAATTATTATATCGTATCTTGTGTATCATGGAGTTCCTTTTTTGTGAGACCAAATTACAATACACCGACCTGTTTTCCTCATCTCTTTGTCTATCCCATCTCCTTGTTAAAAGATAAAAAAGTAAAAGATAATGGTGAATGTACGATTAGTAACACTATAGCACTAGTTGCGTAAATACTTGAGGCTTAAGGAAAGATAATGCTAAAATTAAGCTTGTAACTAAGCTGAGAAAAAAATGTTCAAGCTGCTAATAACTACAAATTATTGTGCATCAGCAATATGGATGAAACTCCCATAAACTTTGATATGATAAATACATAATACTCATATTATGATAAAATCAAGTGAAAGAGCGAACGGATCTTGAATTTTTTTAACAAAAACATGCCATAATGCCATCTAATAATGAAAAAATAACTAAATTTAGTTCACGATACATATTTAAATTTAGTTCACAATGATACGTATTTTGACTTAAAAACACTTTGTTTATAGAACAATAACCTTGTCACATATAAATTAGAGTATCTAAAGATTCATTTACACTGAATTGAGTTAAATACAGCAAAATAAACTCGCCTCATAATCGGCCTTGGCTGATTTCCAAACCAAAACACTGTTAGCTATGTTTGTAGTTTATTTTACAATAGTAATATAAGAATACATACAAATATAATTTATTGGATAGAATGAAGTAAAGCATAACTTTTAAAAAGATGCATATTCATTATGTTTGTATTTTATAATACGATATATGTGAATATCACATACACTAACTTTATATCTTGTGTATGATGCAACCTCCATAAAATAAGTTTCAAAATTAGGTCTATATATACAGTAATTAAGTTAGTTTGTGTTATTACAGTAGTAATTAACATTACATTAGACCCAATTTAGTAAAGCAGTGAATGCATCAAGTGATTAAGTTAAAACGGAGGTAGAAAAATAAGTAACTGTATCATAATCAGTGACCAATCCAACCCATTACCACAACCGAATTCAGCAAACATTAATTATTGTGATACAGCTTTTTAACACAAACACCCAAACTATATATCAGTGTATACTATATCCAGCTTACATTTTATCACAACATATAAATAAATATTTACATGACTATTACCTGATGGCTTACATCATATGCTAAGGGTTTGCGAGTGGTTGTATTATTTACCTTTGATTTGTGAGAATTGCAAAACTCTTCTCAGAAACTTTATTCCAGAAAAAAAACTCTTGATTGACAATATTCCAAATGTTGAAAGGTTGACAAGATGCAACAGCTCCTAATATGTATTGGTTTTGAAAAATGATATTGTTATGATACAATAAAGTTTCATACATACTTACCTGGCAGATATATACAATTGAAGACCCACCCAGCCTCCCCGCAGGAGACAGGTGGAAGAGAGAATCTGATTAGAAAACGGGAATGGTTCCTAGTCCTGCCACCCAGAGCAGGGCGGTAGATCACCTGACCTACCTGTAGCGAGTGCCGCGAAATTTGAATTTCTGTCGGGGACGACGGAGTCGATAGCTATGTATATATCTGCCAGGTAAGTATGTATGAAACTTTATTGTATCATAACAATATCATTTTCATACATTCAACTTAACCTGTCAGATATATACATAGCTGATTGACACCCTTTGGTGGAGGGCAAGAGACAGCTAACTACTGACTAGACAGGTAAACAACATATGTTGTAGGTATTTATAGACCTTGGTTCCTACCTTATCAGGTGGAAGACTTCGTGACTGCTGTCTAGGAGTCTGCTTCACCTCAAGAGCCTTAGCGAGATAGTGATCTGTGGCCAAGAGTTCTTGTGGATCTGTCGATGGGGTATCATCCACTTACTCGACAGAGCCTAACTGGCATTTGTCAATGGGAGCACATCCGCTTATATGACAACACGCCTTTATTTAAGGAGCACACCACCGATCCCGATCACCCGAACCTAACACCCGTGTTAGTTCTAAGATTGCCAAGAGCTATCCCCAAACTCTTAGCAAACAACCAAAAACTCAATAACCACACATACAATAGTACAAAAAAAAATTTTTGTACCCCTCTAAAAGTCAGCTGTCACTCGATCTCCTAGTGAAGAGAAGTGAAGGTCGCCTGTGCGACACCTGACACTTCCATGCACAGGAAACTCAAGAACACATCCAACAAGAGGGTTACATACATTATTAAGGATCGGTGCTAGCTCCCTTACCCAGAACCGTCTGTGCTGACACAAACGGACCTAGAGAAAAACATTTCTCATACGTAACTCGCACATCTTTTAAGTAATGAGATGCAAACACAGAGTTGCATCTCCAATAAGTTGCATCCAAAATGTTTTTAAGTGACATATTTCTTTGGAACGCAATAGACGTTGCGATTGCCCTAACTTCGTGGGCTTTCACTCTTAAAAGATTAAAAGAATCATCTGGACAATTCTTATGAGCTTCCGTAATAACACTTCTAACAAAGAAGGCTAAGGCGTTCTTGGACATTGCTCTCTTGGGGTCTTTTACTGAGCACCAAAGACCTTTTTGCGAACCCCCCAACTGCTTCTTCCTGTCCAGATAGAATTTAAGAGCTCTAACTGGGCAAAGGGATCTTCCTGCCTCTCTGCCCAGCAAACTAGTAAGTCCTTTTACCTCGAAGCTCCTGGGCCAGGGATTTGAAGGGTTTTCATTTTTGGCAAGAAAGAGAGACTGGAAAGAACAAATTGCAGAGTCTCCTTTGAAGCCGACTCGTGATTCAAGGGCGTGCAACTCGCTGACTCTTTTTGCCGTTGCAAGAGACATCAGAAACAAACAATTTCTAGTGATATTACGAAATGAAGCAGTGTGTGGTGGTTCGAATTCTTCGGAGGATAGAAATTTAAGAACCACATCTAAGTTCCAGCTTGGAACCCTAGATTCCACAGACTTTGATGTTTCGAAGGAACGAATGAGGTCGTGCAAATCTTTATCATTCGTTAGATCTAATCCCTTGTTTCTAAAGACTGCTGAAAGCATACTCCTGTACCCCTTAATAGTCGGTACAGAGAGATGCGACTTTTCTCTAAGAAACAGGAGGAAATCCGCAATTTCGGTCACAGAGGTACTGGAAGAGGACAGCTTCTTCGACCTGCACCAACTTCTGAAAACCTCCCACTTCGATTGGTACACTCGCCTAGTAGATGATCTGCGGGCTCTAGCAATTGCGCTTGCTGCCTCGCGAGAAAACCCTCTCGCTCTGACAAGTCTTACGATAGTCGAAAGGCAGTCAGAGCAAGAGCGGGTAGGTTTTGATGGTACCTCTCGAAGTGGGGTTGTTTGAGCAGATCTATCCTGTTTGGAAGAGATCTGGGGAAGTCCACTGTCCACTCCATCACCTCTGTGAACCAAATCTGAGATGGCCAATACGGAGCAATCAGAGTCATTTTGGTTCCTTCGGATGCCACGAATTTTCTGACTACTTCCCCCAGTATCTTGAACGGGGGAAAAGTGTAAACATCTAGCCCTGACCAGTCCAGGAGAAAGGCGTCTGTTGCATAAGCCCTGGGATCTTCTACTAGGGCCCCAACAAATGTGTCTATCCTTTTGGAGAGGAATGTGCGAAAAGATCTATTTGAGGCTTCCCCCAAAGATACCAAAGGCTCTGACAGACTTCTGAGTGGAGTGTCCATTCTGTGGGAAGGACCTGGAACCTCCTGCTCAGTCTGTCCGCTCTCACATTCCTCTCCCCTTGGACAAACCTCGTTAGAAAGAACTACCTTCCTTTGGTTCGCCCAAATCAACAGATCTCTTGCCAGCTCGTACAGAGCGAAAGAGTGAGTCCCTCCTTGTTTCTTGACATAAGCCAGAGCGGTCATATTGTCTGAGTTTATCTGTACGACCTTGCCTCTGACTATGTGTTCGAAGCTCTTTAGCGCAAGGTGAATTGCTAAAAGCTCTTTGCAATTTATGTGCCATGACACCTGTTCTGCCGACCAGGTGCCTGACACTTCTTTGGATCCCAATGTTGCACCCCAGCCTGACTCCGACGCGTCTGAGAACAATGTCAGGCTTGGGTTCCGTACTTGCAGGGATACTCCTTTTGTTTTCTTTAAGGGAATCAACCACCACTTTAAATGATTTTTTATTTCCTCCGAGATTGGAAACGTGTCCGAGAGCTGTCCTGTCTTCCAACTCCAACTTCTTCTCAGGAAGAACTGAAGCGGATGAAGATGTAGTCTTCCTTGGGGAAAGAACTGTTCGAGCGAGGAAAGGGTCCCCAGAAGGCTCAGCCATTCCCTCGCTGAAGTGCGCTCTTTCCCTAAGAAGCTCGATACCGTGGCACAGCCTTTCCTTATTCTCTCTTGAGAGGGAAAAACTCGAAAACCCAGAGAATCCATCTGAATCCCCAGATAAACCACGTTCTGGCTGGGGATCATCTGAGACTTCTCGAGGTTCACGATCAATCCCAATGATTTTGTCAATTCCAGTGTTGTTGACAGATCCTCCAAACACTGCTTTTGAGACCTGGCTCTGATGAGCCAGTCGTCCAGGTACAGGGAGACGTTTATCCCTTTCAAATGTAAGTGTCTTGATACATTTTTCATCACGTCCGTAAAGACTTGAGGAGCCGTGGAAAGGCCGAAACACAGGGCCCTGAACTGATAGATTCTTCCCTCGAACATAAATCGAAGGTACTTCCTCGACGAATGGTGGATCGGGATGTGGAAATATGCGTCCTGAAGGTCTAGGGACGCCATCCAATCTCCTTGACGCAGTGCTGCAAGAACTGAAGCAGACGTTTCCATGCTGAACTTCTGTTGTTTTACGAATTTGTTCAGCGCACTTACATCCAGTACCGGTCTCCATCCCCCCCGAGGCTTTTGCTACAAGAAACAAGCGATTGTAAAACCCCGGGGAGCTGCGATCCAGCACCAGCTCTATTGCTCTTTTGTTCCACATCTGTTCCACCATTTGACGAAGAGTATCCATCAGAACAGGGTCTTTGTATCTGGCGGACAGTTCCCTCGGTGATGTTGTCAAGGGAGGACTGTCCTTTAATGGGATGTAATAACCCTTCTTGATGATTGACATCGTCCAAGGATTTGATCCTATGTCTTCCCAGGCTTTCGCAAAGAAATGTAACCTGGCTCCTACAGGTGTTTGGAGGATAGATTTCTCACTTTCCCTTCTTAAAGGGACGGAAGGAAGACCTGCCCCTTTTCTCGGTTGACTTCCTTCTGGCGATAGATCTAGCTGGAAGGCCTCCTCGAAAGGGCTGCTGCTGAGCTGGACGAGCCCCTTTCTTTTTCCTCACTGGCCCACAGGGCTCTATTTTTCCTTGAGGATTGTCTAAGGAGATCCTGGGTGGCCTTTTCAGTCAGTGAATGGGCAATATCCTTCACCAACTGCGAGGGAAAAAGATGTTCTGAGAGAGGCGCAAACAATAAGGCGGACCTTTGCGAAGGAGAGACGGCCTTCGTGAGGAAAGCACTGTGAACCGCCCTCTTCTTTAAAACTCCTGCACCAAAGAGGGAGCATACTTCAGCAGATCCATCCTGAACAGCCTTATCAATGCATGTGAGGATGCTATTTAGGGTTTCTGGGTCCAGTTGTTCCTTTTCATGAGACTTCTTGGCAAGAACCCCAAGGGACCAATCTAGGAAGTAAAAAACTTCTAAAGTGTGAAAAAGTCCCTTGAGGAGGTGGTCCGTTTCCGAAAGACCCCATGTTACTTTTGCTGAATTCAAGGCGTGTCTTCTCGATGAGTCTACTAAACTCGAGAAGTCTGACTCAGCCGAAACGGACAGAGACAATCCCATATTCTCTCCCGTTTCGTACCAAATACCTCTCCTCCCCGTAAGTTTAGCAGGAGGCATACAAAAGACTGTCCTTCCTAACTCCTTCTTCTTCTTGAACCAGGAGTCAAGAGATTGTAGTGCCCTCCTCATAGATATAGCAGGCTTCATTTTCAGGAAAGAGGAAGACTTGTGCGTTTACGTGCTCAAAAACAGAGAGCGTGGAGAAGGAGGAGCGGCTGGCTTACTAGTCATTTTCATCCCTCCGAGGCATCTTCTGGGTTCATAGGCTCGGAAGGAGAAGGCTCCCTTCTTCCTCTGTTTCTTCCCTTACTCTCTTCCTTTCCGAAGAAGCACTTCTAATTGGAGAGGGACTAAGAGTTACTCTCTCTTTGCTAAAAGATTGACGCTTGGATGACTCCTGTCGGATGTCAGGCTCTTCATGCAGGGAATGCGCCTGGCGCACGGCAGGAGTATCTCGCCTGGTGCTTGGCAGGCGCAACGCGCTTCGAATACTCCTGGCGTCTGGTAGGTGCATCTTGTTCCGAATACTCCTGGCGCCTGGGAGGAGTATTAAGTTTAGAATACTCCTGGCGCCTGGGAGGAGTATAAAGTTCCGAATACTCCTGGCGCCTGGGAGGAGTATTAAGTTCAGAATACTCCTGGCGCCTGGGAGGAGTATCGAGGTCAGAAGACTCCTGGCAGGAGTATGTCGCTCCAAATACTCCTGATCTTTGGAATGCGTATGGTGTTTAGTAGGAGTATTGATCATGGTAGGCGCCTTTCGTTTAACAAGTACATTGCGCTTAGCAGGCGCTCTACTCCTAACAGGATCTTCTTCTTCAGTTAAATCTTGGCGCTTGGTTGAAGATCTTGAACGTTGTACCGAATATTCTGGCTCTTTGCGCCTACTCGGAGCCTGGCTCCTGGCTGGCGCCAAACGCTTGACAGGAGTAACTTCCTTTCTTACTTCTCTCCTGTCTAACGCTCCGTTCCCGCCGGAGATGGTCGCCTGTGCGACACCTCCCCCGGAAGGCTCGTTGCGCGTGACAGGGGATCGGTATTTTGATCTTTTAATAGGAAGCCTATCATCCTTCTTACAAGTAGGCTCCTTAGAAAGAACTCCTACCAACGAGGCTAATTGCTCCTGCACATTGCATTAAAATTCTTTTTCCTGGTTGAGGAATCTTTCGAATCAGGAGAGGGAGATCTGGAAGGCGCTCTAGGATCTCCTCCAGACCCAGAGTCTGACTGTTTTCTAGCCTTCTTTATTACCGAAGGCGCATCTTCTTCAGAGAAGCGCTCGGGGCTAGAATTGAGCTCATGATCTTTCATACTCCTCTTCAGTGGACGGGAAAGTTTCGACTCCTTCCATCCTCTTCTCGGAGAGGGCGAACTAGAAGACGAAAAGCACTCTCAAAGGACGCTTTTCCTATAGCGGTCCTTGGCAGTTTGTGATGTGATAGATTCTGTCAAAGGGACGCCTGATCGTTGGGGATTCTCCACAACCCCCGTACGGCTTTCGACTTTCCTTCTCCTCCGGGCCAGGGAGCTTGGAAGAGGTCTAGGCCTGGGAGCGTCGCAGAGACGACCAGACGCCCCCTCCACTACACTGGGGACACTAATATCACTAGCGAAACCACATTCACTTTCCTTACCTTCCAATGCTGCCATTTTCTCCTGCATTTTCTGAAGGGAAGCTCTGAGTTCCGCTATTTCCGAAGCAGAACCAGAGGGATTAGCAATTTGTGAACGGGCTGAAACAGAATGGGCATGATTATCAGAGGAAGAAGCTACAGAACTAGACAGTAATTCACGAGATGTAGACATTCTGCGGGTTTTGTAAGCCGCTTTCCTCTCTCTATCTTTCTCTAATTTCTTCAAGTAAGAAGTTAGATTCTTCCACTCTTGCGCACTCAGTTTCTCACACTCGTTACACGTATTCTCAATTGAGCATTCAACCATTCTACAACCACTGCATGTAGTGTGAGGATCTACCGAAGCTTTCGGAATCCTCACCTTACAGCCCTCATTCACACACACTCTGAAACTAACACTAGAGTCAGACATATCCACGAATTCCAAAACCAAGTCCAAAAAACAGTCCACGATAGCGAATGCCAAACAACGATCCAAGTACGTCACCAAATATCAGCGAGAGATGATCAAAAGCGTTGTGAAAAAAGAATTCCAGTCAGGAGGTAGTAACAACAATGTTGATACCACCGGCGACAGAGAGAATCTGATTAGAAAACGGGAATGGTTCCTAGTCCTGCCACCCAGAGCAGGGCGGTAGATCACCTGACCTACCTGTAGCGAGTGCCGCGAAATTTGAATTTCTGTCGGGGACGACGGAGTCGATAGCTATGAATATATCTGACAGGTAAGTTGAATGTATGAAATTACTAATTTCACTTCCAGCAATGGTAACCCCTCTTGATAATCAGGCCAGTGATAACAGAGATTTAAGCTGGACAGCTAGATGAAGAGACAAAGTTAATTAAATGCTGGAAAAAATATTAATGGTTATGACTGGCAAAAAAGCCTGCAGTTGAAAAAGTAATAGGTTGAATAGCAAGGCCAGCAAAGGTATTAATATATGAAATAGGCAGTAAGATGATGATAAATAATTACATCTGAAGCTGGAGAAAATGCATTCTCCCAGGTCAAAAATCCTCACCCATCACACTGCTTCACTGCAGAACATAAAAATATTGTAGAGTACTTTCTCATGAGTATCAGAGAACAATTGACAAGGATATGGAGATAATGGCTGTGCAGTACCTCTGCAATACCACCTCAAGATCTTGGATAGATTACATACTTTGAAATAGCCAAAGCATATGGTAATGTAATCTTCCAAGAATAGAGGATCATTCACCTACAACTCATTACCACAATTCACCGGTAAAAATTTGTCCCTAAATCAACTGAGAAGAGAGCAAACAAGAAGCTCTCATAGAGGAATCAAGCCTGGCAAAAAGAGGCACTGGTCATGGATTTTCTCATCTTATCCCAAGTGAAAAGGATCTTGGCTCCAAATGAAGACGTACCAAACATGCTTAAGTAGTCTCAAGTACTGAGGTAACTAGAGAAATACACCTTACTCTTCTGGGACACTATGGGGGTGGCAACTCGAGTAGAAATGGAAACGACTGCTGGTAAACCTTTTCAACTGCTTGCCAAGAGGGAGCAAGCCAGGGCAAAAAGAGAAAGAGAGAGAAGCAAGCTCTCCACTGCTGAAGTCTACTCAGAAGTCTTGCCTCTCAAAGGACATGAATATTGGCTTCTATCCCCCACCCCACCCAGGTACCCCCAGAACAAAGTCCTTTGTGGATGAGACTGTGTACATACATACATACACAATCACTGCCTTGGAAGTTGGACAGTGCAGAGGCTTCCGTACTCTTTAAATAATTCCAAAGTACCAATCAGTACTGTGAAGCGACCAAGAAGAAAACTAGTTATGACCTAGAAATGTTAGGTACATGAAGTTTGACCTAGAAATAATAGGAAGATGAAGTCTACTGCATTTCTTCACCGATTCCACAAAATTCTTTAACTTCTTGTCATCCAAATCTGTGACTAGCCAGACAAGGAGGGGATGAATCTGAACTGGAAACCTTGCTGAAGAGAAATCATGAAGGATAACCCTTCAGAGATTTCCAAAGACTAAGATGGAAGGAAAAAACAATTAGAGATCGTAACCCAAGTGATACTCTTCTGTAGAGTTCACAAAAATAATCTACCTTGCAGGAAAGAGAGATTCTAATGATAAAGGAATCTTTCTCTAGCATACAGACCTGAAAATGTATACAAGAAACTTACACTGTCAAAGAAAACAGGTTGTCACAGCAAGAAGAAATAAGTTCAATTAACCCTGGCACGCTGAACAGACAAAAAAACAATGATACATAACAGCATATTAATAATTTGTTTTTAAATGGGCCCCTGACATACTGAACAACCACAAACAGAATAATAAAAATATAAAAATTCATTGTTTATATATTACTGACATATGAACCAGCACAAATACAATACAGTAACCACCACCATAGAGGGGTAGTGCCATCTGTTCACCTCAGCAGTGCACTGTAGGCATTAATTACTTAAGGGGCAGTGACTGAATCTTAAAAAAAATTGAATATTACTAAACACTTTTGAATTAATTTTCTACGCTAAATTAAAGTAATTTTACCCTTTTCTAAAATCTTATTTCTCCCTACTACTAAATATGATTTTTATACTTTCATTACAAAATCAAAATTATATCGTGCTTACAATATACAGTCAACCCCCTGGATTCGCAGGTTTGCAATTTGTGAAATTTTATGTGGAACCTATCCATAAAATATTGACAGGAAAACACCCATTCGCAGATTTTTTCATAGAGCAATATCCTGTATTTTCATATTAGTTTTGTGACTGAATACCATACTGTGCCTACAGGTGATTTACACTAATTTCCAAATATTAATATTAAACTTAAGATTAAATAATAACATTAAATAATAAAAATATAGTTTTTATCTCTCTTTCTCTCTCTTACTGACAGGAATTTTTATGCATATGTGATATGTACAGTACACATGTTTATTTGTTGTGAATGATGAATATATGATTTACTAGTTTTCAAATAATATTAATATTAATGGGCAAAAAATATAGTGAATGAATTAGTAAGATTTTAGTTCAGTATAAATTCTTTCCCTTATCTCTTTCCAAAAGTTTTGGAGCGATGGGGTGGGAGGGTGGTATCCTGTCAAATATCTTGACATACTGACAGCAAGGGTAGAATTAACTATACACAGAATTTAGGCCAAGCATTCAGACCAATGAGTCATTCAGTGCTGAAATGGAAATTGACGGTAAAAGCTTGAAAGGTGTAACAGAAGAAAAACTTCACAGTTGCACTATGAATTAATTGTTGGGAGAGAGTCGAAAGTAAGATGGAAGAAAGAGAAAGAGAATATTAAAGGAGGTACTACAGTAAAAGGAACAAAAAGGGTTGCAGCTAGGGGCTGATAGGATTCTGCAAAGAACCTTAAGTAATGCTTACAGTGCACTGCATGAGGTGCACTGATGGCACTAACCCCCTATGGGGGCAAGGGTACAAGTAGATATTGTCACTCCATGGTCAAATAAATGTTGCCACTTGGTGGTCAAATGCCCTATGAAGAAGGATACTGAAAAAGCCAAAAGGTAGAATGTGAGAAATGGATAGATAAATGGATAGATAGATACTTAGTTCAGCCTCTCTCTCTCTCTCTCTCTCTCTCTCTCTCTCTCTCTCTCTCTCTCTCTCTCTCTCTCTCTCTCTCTCTCCTGGAAGGATTAGAAGTACATACATATATATTTTTAAGGGTGAATGTTTAAGTTGACTGAAATTATATTAACCCTCTCGTGATCTGATGACGCATAGTGCGTCAATAAATTTTTTCCGTAAGTGCACAGATGATGCGCCGGTCGCATCATATGTAAGTTATTTTTGAGAAAAATTCACGAAAAAAACGTGTCAATCATAGAAAAAGTAGTTGATGCCATTGTGTCGAAAAATGAATCTTAAAGAAAAAGCAAATACAGCTCATTAGCAAAACCCATTCATAGCAAAATTATTGCTTCCACATGAAAGATCAAACATTTCTACACAATTTAGGTATAAAACAAACTATCTACAATTTTTCTTAAAAATGATATTGTTAAGATACAATAAAGTTTTATACATACTTACCTGGCAGATATATACTTAGCTATAGACTCCGTCGTCCCGACAGAATTCAAAACTCGCGGCACACGCTACAGGTAGGTCAGGTGATCTACCATTCCCGCCGCTGGGTGGCGGAATCCCGACCATTCCCGTTTTCTGAGCCAGATTTTCTCTTACACCTGTCTCCTGAGGGGAGGCTGGGTGGGCCCTTAATCGTATATATCTGCCAGGTAAGTATGTATAAAACTTTATTGTATCTTAACAATATCATTTTTATACATGCAACTTACCCGGCAGATATATACTTAGCTGATTGACACCCTTGGTGGAGGGCGAGAGACAGCTATATATATAAAAAAAAAAAAAAAATTTTAATAACGGGAAACAACAATTGTTGTAGGATATCAATCCTTGGTTCTTACCTGTTTGGCCCGAAGACTTCATGATTACTGTCATTTAGTCTGCATGCCTCAAGAGCTTCAGTGAGGTAAACCACCTATGACCGAACAGCCCTTCTGGATCATGTCAATGGGGGCTAGCCCGCTTACGCGACAGAACCTGCATGGATCGTACCAATGGGTCTTACCCGCTTACATGGCAGAGCCTGACCTGTATCTTATCAATGGGGGCTAGCCCTCTTACATGACATAGCTTTAGGCTTTTACATAATGCACAACGAGGAGACCAAAAGTTAATCCCGACCACCTGACCTTCCTAACCATGTTAAATCTAAGAACTGAAAAGGGTTATTCCTATACCCTCTTTCAGTCAACCATAAAAACCAAACACCATAATGTTAAAATTACATAACCTAACTAATTAGGATTAACCTCAGCTCCTCCTCCCAGCACTAAATCCGCGGACACATACGTCACCAGTGAAAAGCACTTCTCATAAGTAACTCTCACATCCCTTAGATAATGAGAGGCGAACACTGAGTTACAGCTTCCAATACGTGGATTCAATTAGATTTTGAAGGGACCACGATTTTATGAAAAGCCATTGAGGTTGCTATGGCCCTCACTTCGTGTGCTTTTTACCCTGAGGAGTTTAAATTGTTCTTCACCACATTTAAGATGCGCATTCCTTTTAATAATGTCTTTAATGAAAAACGTAAGGGCGTTTTTTTATATTGGCCTTGTAGGATCCTTGACCGAAACACCAAAGACTTTCCTGCGTACCTCCCAAAAGAGACTTTCTTTGTAAATAAAATTTTAGCGCTCTTACTGGACAAAGGGTCTTCTCCTGTTCTTCCCCCGTAGAAGAGAGTGCCTTCACTCGAAGCTTCTAGGCCACGGTTTTGATGGGTTTTCGTTCTTGGCTAAGAAGAGAGGCTTAAAAGAGCAAATTGCAGCCTCCTTCTTAAAACCCACTCTGCCCTCTAACGCTTGAAGCTCACTCACCCTTTTTGCCGTGGCTAAGGCGAACAGGAATAGAGACTTCCTTGTCAATCTCTAAAAGAAGAATTATTGGAAGGTACGAATCTTTCAGACATCAGATAATGAAGCACTATATCCAAGTTCCAACTGGGATTTTATTATTCTGACTTTTTGAGGTCTCGAAAGACCTAATAAGGTCATGTAGATCCTTATTGTCCGACACATCCAGACCCCTATGCTAAACACCGAGGCCAGCATACTTCTATACCCCTTGATCGTAGATACAGCTAGGCCTACTTTCTTCTAAGGTAAAGAAGAAAATTTGCAATGTCGGTTATAGAGGTACTGGAAGAGGATAGCTCATGCATCCTGCACCATCTTCTAAACACTTCCCACTTCGATTGGTACACCCGTAATGTGGATGGTCTCCTGGCTCTTGCGATTGCTTTTGAAGCCTTCGCGAAGAAAACCCCCTCACTCTAACGAGTCCTTCGATAGTCTGAAGGCAGTCAGACTTAGAGCGGGGAGGTTTTTGTGATACCTGTCGAAGTGGGGTTGTTTGAGAAGATCACTCCTTCGTGGGGAGCGATCTGGGAAGATCCACTATCCACTCCAGCAACTCTGTCACCCATCTAGGGCTGGCCAAAAGGAAAAGGGGGCGATCAAAAAGTTAATTTCGTTCCCTCTGAGGAGGCAAACTTTTTTATTACTTCCCCTACCAGTTTGAAGGGGGGAAAAGCGTACCCGTCTATTCCCTTCCAATCCATGAGGAGGCCGTCTATCGCTATTGCTCTTGGATCTGCGATGGGGGAGCAATAATTCTCCAACCTCTTGTTCCAGTTGGTTGCGAACAAGTCTACGTTCGGCCTTCCCCATAACCCCCATAACTGATCGCACACTTGAGGGTTGAGAGTCCATTCGGGGTGGGGAGCACTTGGTTTCTTCTGCTTAGCAGATCCGCTCGAACATTTCTCTCTCCCTGAATAAATCTCGTTAGAAGAGAGATCTGCTTCTCTTGCGCCCAAAGCAACAACTCCCTCGCTGTCTCGTAAAGGGAGAATGAATGAGTTCCCCCTTGCTTCCTGATATATGCTAGGGCTGTCGTGTTGTCGGTATTGACCTGAATGATCGATCCTAATATCTGTTCTTGAAAGTGCAGCAGAGCTAGGTGAATGGCTTTCAGTTCCTTTTTGTTTATGTGCCAGGACACCTGAGCTCCTTCCCAGGTTCCCGACACTTCTTGCGAATCCAGCGTTGCTCCCCACCCCCACCCTACGTCCGATGCGTCTGCAAACAACGCTCGGAGAGGGCTCTTTATGTGCAAGGATATTCCTTGACCGAGTTTCTTCGGGTCTAACCACCACCGAAGATCTTGTTTGACCTTGTCCGTTATCCTGAATGACTCTTCGAGGTCCTGGGAACTTTGATCCCAGGTCTCCTCTTCAGATAATACTGAAGGGGTCTTAGGTGCAGTCTCCCCTAGGGAAATGAACTGCTCCAACAAGAGGAAATGGTTCCCAGCAAACTCATCCACTCCCTCGCGGAACAATGCTCTTTCCCTAGAAATACTGACACCTTTGTAAGGCAGCGCTCTATTCTCTCTGTTGATAGGAGACGCTAGAAACCCCGAGAATCCATCCGAATCCCCAGATAAACTATGTTCTGCTGGGGATCCAGCTGGGACTTCTCGAGGTTGACTAGGAGTCCCAATGACTGCGTCATCTTTAATGTTACCGAAAGGTCCTCCAGACACTGTTGCTTCGACTTTGCTCGTATTAGCCAGTCGTCCAAATACATCGAGATTCTGTTCCCTTCTAAATGTAGCCAATGCGCCACATTCCTTAGGATACCCGTGAGACTTGCGGGGCCGTCGAAAGTCCGAAGCAAAGCGCTCGAAATTGAAACACTCTTCCCTGTGACATGAATCTTAGGTATTTCCTTGATGCCGGAT
>NC_087202.1:98206808-98237954 GCF_015104395.2 Macrobrachium nipponense
GGTTGATGTGATTCATTAAATATTTTTCAACTATGTATTATCATCCAGGTTCCATGTTTCACATTTATGTATTACCAATTGAGAACTTTCCTTTCAGAATGCCTGTACAGTATATTGTTGGTAATTGGGACTTCCACTCTGTTACAATAAAATTACGTCCACCAGTGTTTATACCCAGACCAGAAACAGAGCAGTTAGTTGATTTAGCCATCCAGTGTTTGAAAGGAATAGGGAGGCCAAGAATACTGGATATTGGATGTGGCTCTGGTGCAATTGGCCTGGCACTTCTTAAGAATATCAGTGATGTAAGTTCTTAAATATGCTCCATGTCAGTTATAAAATTTTCTTAACCAATCTCCTCCAGGATTTTTCGACTCCAGTAGTAGCCAAGAGATTTTTAACCTTACTAAGGCATGGTTAATTACATTAACAGTAGACCCCCTGGATTTGTGTACTCACAATGCTTGGACTCGGCAATTTGCGGATTTCTCTATGGAACATACATACATTATTTGTGGAAAATATCTTGTGATATCCAGGGAGTCTCAAAGCATGAGAAGGCTTCATTTTCACAATAATTCCCAGGAATTCAAACAGAATCAAATCAACAGGGGGCAAACTAAACCGGCTTTAAAAGGATGGAAGCAAAGCACGTCCTCTCTTAAAGGTGGTAAGAAAATAACTAACGGGGTCACGAGTTAAAGAGGGGTATGTGGGTGGCTCCACATGTCTTGTGACCAAGCACAGATGCCAATAGTCCCTTGCGTACACAATTATTTTAAACTTTACCGAAGGCTTGTTATTTATGAAAAATACAAATTGGTTAAAAATTTGTCATATTCTTATTTTTCACTAAGAAATATTCTCTAATTAATGTACTTTCATAAGATTTGCATGACTAAATGCACTTTTTCTGATAAGATTATGTATTAAAATAATCAGGTATATATATAAGCATTTTTAGAGTTTTTTTTTTTTTTTTTTTTTTTTTTTGGGGGGGGGGAACTATCAAAATGGGCAGTTCTAAGTGTTTTAGAGGGGATTTTAAGCATTTGCGGATTTTAGCACACTTGGGGGGTTTGTGGTACCTATCCCCTGTGAATCTGGGGACTTTACTGAACATAAGCATTTACTTTTTAATTTTAGCTCACGCAAGATAAAAGGTCAAGTACGGTGGTCTCCCCCGTATTCGGGGGGAAAGCGTACCAGACCCCCCTCCCCCCACGAATAGTTGGAACCCCTATAAAAATGCTTAAAACAGCCAATTTGTTAGTTAAAAAACTCAAGATAAACCCACTAAAAATGTTTATATTTTTTTTCTAATAGTTTTATCACAAATAGTGCTCTTTATGGTGAAATTTATAAAATAAAAAACAGGAATTTGTGAATATTTCTCATAGAAAAATACCGCTAATAGCAAATTTCCTGCGAATAATGAGGGGAAATGTTCCAGAGAGAAATCTGCGAATGAGTGAGTTTGCGAATCTAGAGAACACAAATACGGGGGTTCACTGTATGCATTTCTGATTAAAATTTGTCTGATATGTATTTACCTTTATATATGTATGTACCATACAGTGAACCCCCATATTCGTGGGTAATGCATTCCAGACACAACCCCTGCCCCCCCCTGCATTGATAGCTAAAATCTGCAAGTACTTAAAACCCGTTGTTAAGATGCTTAGGTCTATCTATTTTGATAGTTCAGATACAAGAAAAACCCTCTAAAAATGCTTATACCTGAATATTTTCAAAGTTTTATTACAAAAAAGTGATATGAAAATAATTTTTTAGTGAATATTTCTCAGTGAAAAATACTGCGAATTGGCAAATTCTCCACAAATAAGGGGTAGATATGTTCCATAGAGAAACCTGCAAATAACTTGAGTCCAAGAATCTTGAGAATGCAAATACGGGGGCTTCACTCTATGTCTGACATAAACTTGGGTGAAAGGATGTGAACAGGATTCAAGTTTGTTTAAATGGGGCCATGTTCCCCTCTAAGAGCAGATTATTTTGAAATGAAGAAAATAGGAAGATGTCATTCAAAAATCCTATCTAGAGCTACTGGGCCTTAAATGACAAAGCTTAAATGAAAGCTTCTCTATATAGCATAAATTCAGTTTTGCTATGCAGGGTTGTTCTAACTTAGTACCAGTGGCTAGGGGGAAGCTGCTTAAAGAGTCCAAAATGTCCAGTAGGAAAGTATGGGAAAATGAATGGCTTCTTTATGTTTTTGTCGCCAGTATTGAAAGACCGCAAATTTGGGGCTTACAGTTTTGTCAGTTTTTTTCAGTACTGTATTTCTCTTTAGAAATCTCTGTGTTCGTTTGAGTGAAAAATCCTATTTGTTTTATAACACCCATCATTCAATGATAGCCATAAATATTCCCCATCTCATTTTCTAGAGAAAACTGGGATACAGAAAAAGAGAGGTTCCTACTTTGTTGTTTGCGTGTCCATTCTCAAAACTGCCCTTCAGTGGCAGGAAAATGATTCCAAGTGTGTCCTATCAGCTCAAGCACACATGCTTAGTAATCTCTCAGATTTTTCTCTCAAATTTTGGGGCTTAAAGTTTTGTCAGTTTTTTCAGTTCTACATTTCTCTTTAGAAATGTTTGTGTTCATATGAGTGAAAAATCCATTATTTGTTTTATCCCACCCATCATCCAACGATAGCAGTATGGTACATATTCCCCATCTCATTTTCCAGAGACAACTGGAATGCAGAAAAAGAGGAGTTCCCACTTTGTTGCTTGTGTGTCCATTCTCCAAGCTGCCCTCCAATGGCAGTATAAAATGATTCTAAGTGTGTCCTATTATCTTAAGCACACATGCTTAGTATGCTCTCAGATTTTTCTCACAAATTTGGGCGTCAAGTTTTGTCAGCTTTTTCAGTACATACTGCATTTCTCTTTAAAAATCTTTGTTTGTATGAGTGGAAAATGTATTATTTGTTTTTCCCTTGAAATGACTAAAGTCCGGCTCCTCCTCCTTCCCCGGTCCAGCAGCAGTCGAGGAGATCATCGCCTGGTAGGCCATCGAGGACCTCGAGTTCAGCAGGGCCTTCCCGTTCGACACAGCCTAAGTCTCAAGATCAACGCCCCTTTCGCTCTCGTTCCTTTAAACCAGGAAGGGCCCCCAGGGGCAGAGGTCAAGGGGGCTGTTGGCAGGTTAGGCACCACTCCCTCTCTTGTGCCACGATTGGGGGGGTGCCTGGCTGGCCATTGGGGCAAGTGGCAGAGTTATGGGGCAGAGAAGTAGGTGGTAGATGTCCTTTGGGTAGGATATCTGTTGCCATTCGACTTCTCTCATCCTCTGTCGGACAAGCTGCAGCTCAGGAAGACGTATCCTCCACATTCTCTGAAGTTCTTGGCTCTTCGGAAGAAAGTGCAGAAAATGCTGGACAAGGATGCGACAGAGGAAGTAGTGAGCCCGTCCCCGGGGTTTTACAGTCACATCTTGGTGCCCAAGGCGTCGGGAGGATGGAGGCCTGTGATCGACTTATCCACCTTGAATCGCTTCATCGGGAAGACACGGTTCAAGATGGAGACCACGCGCTCGGTGTTGGCAGCTGTGAGGGAAGGCGACTACATGCTGTCGATAGACTTTAGGGACGCATACTTCCAAATCCCTGTTCATCCCACGTCCAGAAAGGTCCTTCGCTTCTCTCTTGCGGACAAGATCTTCGAGTTCAGAGTCTTGTGCTTCGGGCTGACGACAGCCCCTCAAGTGTTCACAAGGGTCTTCTCTCTCGTGTCTAGTTGGGCCCATGCTCGGGATCTGTATGCTGAGGTACCTCGATGATTGGTTAGTCTTGGCAGTTTCCAGGGAGAAGCTGCTGCAAGACAGGGATCGTGTACTTCGGTTCTGTCTGGACCTGGGCATATTAGTCAACCAGGAACCTGACGCTCAAGACAGTTTTTCTTTTGGCTTTGGCATCTTCCAAGAGGGTAGGAGAGCTCCACGGTCTGAGTTATGAGGTGAAGCACACCAGGGGTTGGAAGTCGGTGTCCTTCGAATTTGTCCCGGAATTCGTGGCCAAAACCCAAAATCCCTCGGTGTATGATGACAGGTTCACTTCGTTTTCCATTCCATCACTGACTGACTTTGTGGGTGGTGATGTTCAATAGCTTTTGTTGTGCCCTGTCCGGGCCCTGCGTTGCTATCTTAAAAGGACTCGGCACCTTAAACCAGGCTGCCGCAGACTTTTTGTTAGTACAGGCCGTACAAAGAAAGAGGTATCTAAGAATACTATCTCTTTTTGGATATGGGAAGCCATCAGACATGCATACTTGACTCCTGATGATTCCACCACCACGTCTGTGCAGGCAAAAGCACATGACATTAGAGTTATTGGTCCCTCTCTGGCTTTCAAAAAGAACTTGGCTGTACAGAGATTGCTGAGCACTGGTACTACTTGGTTACGCCAGTCCACGTTCACCTCCTTCTATCTTGAAGATGTTGCCCACAGAACTATGGACACGTTTTCCCTGGGTCCTGTGGTGGCTGCCCAACAGGTTGTGTAACTCATAGTTGCCCTTAACGGGGCACCTTTGTATCTTATCTAAGATGATTGTGTGGATGAGAGAATGAGTTGGCTGGTCTCCTTCTTTTGGCGGTTTAAGGAATAGACACGTCATTTGCTGGACTAGTCTGATACAGGTGAGTGAGGTAGTCATACTGGTAGTGTGGTCATGCATTATACAATATCTTACCCACTATTTGGTAGCATAGGCTCAACTCCTTGCCAAGGAGGAGTAGGGAGTAATACAAACCCTAGTGTCTTGGTTTGTTATTGGACAGTCAAAGTTTCTCTTTGGTTCCCCATACAATGGTTATCCCATATATCATTGTACGTCACTCAGGTTCTGAGTGGTTAGATTTTAGTTTATCTAGCTTCTCAACAGGCTTCAGTCCCTCTCCAAGAACTATTTCTTTTGAGAGCTGGACTGGTGGGTAGGCCCCCAGCCAGTCTAGATGTCTTATACCTCCCTCCAAGTATGAGTCTATCCTATTGTTAAGACCGAAGGTTTGTTCGTTTATGAACAAATGACAAATTTTCTAAGACAATTTGTATTTTTCATAGCTACAAACCTGAGGTCTTAACAGTATACTGTCCACCTCTAGCCGCCCCTCTATTTGTTAAGTTATCCTAAGTTGGGAAAGACTGGAGATGAGCGGTCTTTGACCACTCTTCACCCGATCTACACATGTGTTGCCAGATATCACAAGATTCCTTGCTTTCATCTGCTTTTTAACCAGATCCAGCTAGGCGCTAGAAATTATCCTATTGTTAAGACCTCAGGTTTGTAGCTATGAAAAATACAAATTGTCGTAGAGAAAATTTGTCATTTTTTTGCCATGGTGAATGAATAGCTGTTCTGTTAACTTGTATGTTATTAGTTAGCTGCAGATATTGGTTTCATACCAGTTTCATGTTAGTATGGTAAGGTTACTAGTTTCCGTTTTTTTTTTTTTTTTTGTTTTTCCCAGCTCTTTGGACACTGAGGCTACTTCAGGGGAGGACAGAATTGGGAAAATCTAATAGTTACATAATTGTTACTACAGTACTTTGCCTAACCAAGTAAGTATAGATAGTTTTCATAAACTTTTACTGGATTTTTGTGATGACTTAGCTTTGTCGTGAGATTTTGATTACCTATACATTGTTCCCCCTGTGAATGCTGGGAATTGGTACTAGGCACCTCTCAGCGAATAGTTGAAACCCTGCCTATTTTTTGAGTAAAAACTCTAGAAAAACCCACTTAAGATATTTATACCTTTTTTAAAAGTTTTATCAAAAAGTGCATTTTATGATGAAATTGATGAAAGAAAACAGGAATTTGTATTTATTTCTTATAGAAAAATACTGCGAATAGGCAAATTTTCCGTGAATAATGGGGTATATGTTACAGAGAGAAATCCGCAAATACTTGAGTCCATGAATCTGGAGTTTGTGAATACGGGGGTTTCACTGTAGAAGCAACTCACCAAAGTAAATTTCCAGTGAAGACGGTTGAAGGTCTCAGCTACATGTGTTCAGGTACATTCCCACCTGCCAGTACATTTTAGCCTGCTACCTGTAGCTAGTGTCAGTGCTGGTGATAAAGAGCACCACTCTGAGAGGATCACTTTTTTTAGTGTTTGCACATGGTGAGTAAGTTGGTGTACCTGTTACTAGCATTATTGTTACTTGGGTTGCTTATTCTTCTGCACACCTGCCCATAATTGCTAAGATCAACACTTCTCAAGTGCTAAATGATCAGTGATGTATGAGTATTTTATTATGATTGGAACTGATGTTAATAAAAGCACACAGTTATTTGCATTGTGTTATCTGTCAGGTATACTCAAGCAGGTATTTATTGCTGTTGAGCAACTCCTCGGTCTTATCTTTTGATATATAGGAATTTCTCTAACTTCTTTGTTGGATCCTTCTTTTCAGGTCAGTCATGCTTGTGTATCAAGCAGTAAGTATAAGAAATATGGCCATCCTCCCAGCCTATTACACAGAATGTCGCCCACATCTAAATTAACTTTTCCTCCTTTCCTTTGGTTGGTCCACAGATTAAAGAGGCTCTAATTAATTACTGTCATTACATATTTTGTGATCATAGATTCCCAGGTCACTTTTCTGCTCCTGATAACAAATCGGGTCAAAATTTCTCACTGCAAGCTAACAACTCCATGAATATTATTAATTTAGGATCTTCTGTGTGAGAGCCTGCTTAAGCATGTGCTCACTTGCAGAATCTCTTTTAGTAATGCCTCTTGTTTTAGTTCCAGGTATTTACAATCTTTAGTCAAGGTCAGGTATGGTTTTGCACTTGAGACACACGAGCACTGTTTCCAGATCTGAAAACTCCTGCTTCTAATACTTCTGTTGAGAAGGTAATGAATCATAGACAATTACATTTGCATAAAACTGCAGACTCAAACCATCAACCCCTATCTGTTACATGTGTATACAATGCTAAAGTGCCCTTATTAATAAACATTACCTTAATATAATTTATCTAGCCCTAAATCCCCAAAAACCGCACCAAAATTTACCACATTGGCAACCCTGTTACCTCCTATTCTGTCCGCCAGTTGGCAACACTGTCGTTGACAGATACGAAAAACCTTCCCTCAAATCAGTTGTTAACGAGCGCCCGTGTTGTTTACATCACGGCCGCTCTTTATAAATTTCCTTAAACAGTTTTTGTGCCTTTAAAGCTTTCATTATTTGTTAAATGAGACTTTATATGAATTACCACTCACGCATTACATCACGAAATAGTGAATTAACTTTGATTTCTGTAGTCGTTCTTATCTTAAATTACTAACTTTTGCGCGACCCGGAACTACTGACCTGTCCAATCTACAATGGATTACCAAGAAATTACGATGCTTCCTTCTGCCAGCAACATCAGGAACTGCCCGGTTTGTGGGACAAGGATGAGTAGCAGGGAGTATGAACCACATGACATTTGTAGCTCTTGTCGTGGACAGGTTTGTGACTTGACTTCTCGTTGTGACGTATGTAAGCCCTGGTCTGACGAGGATATGACTGCTTATATGAAACGCCAAACAATCTTGCAGCGTAAAAGATCGGTTAAGGAGAAAAAGAAATCGATTGCTAGAACTGTATCTAACGAATTCTTTGACTTGGGCGCTCATGATTCTGGCTCTTCGGTTTCGGTATCGTACGACTCCGACTCCGAATTAATTGATGCTTTGCCCCCTGTACAACCGGTAATTAGTGAAGTTATTTCTGATGTAGATTCGAAGATTTTGGCAATGGAAACTACCTGGAAACAGAATTTTAAGAAATTACAGCTTAGTCTAGATAGAGATATTTCTGCTAAGTTAACAATCTGTCAGAGAATTTTCAAGAAGCCTTTACTAGAATGTCTAACACACTTTTAGATTCATTTTCAGCTCCTCGTCAGGTACCTGTCGACAGCACCATGGGTAACGGTGCGACAGATACCCCGGCTTGTGAACCCCGTCGTGGCGAAGGCCTAGGGGGGATCCGGTCCGGGCAGGTGCCTAACGAATCTTTACCCAACGTGTCCCCTTTTAGTCCCGTAACAGTGCCAAAGGGCGCTTATTTAGGAGAAGGGGGGGAGGGATATTAGTGTCAGACCTAAGATAGCTAGTCGTCAGGATTTTACTTCAGAGGAAGTTTCTAAGTTAGGATCTGACGATGATGATGATGCGGATTCGTGTGATATTGATGTTTCCTCGAATGGATGTCATGATGTAGAATTCAAGAAACTTTTTGATTTAATTTTGAGTTTTCTTCCTCAGGCGAGGCCTAAAGAGCAGAAGCAGCCTCCGCCTCGTTGTATTACAGAAGGGATTTTTCTTGACGGTCCTTCCCGGTCACGGAAATTTTTTTCGTTTTCCCTTTGCCCAGAGGTTCGCGAGAGTGAGGGCGGACGTTGCCGCTAAACTTTCGAAGGTGATCGGGGAAGGGAAGAGGAAGCTCTCTTCTCTTCTACGACACCAGAGAGGAGTTTACCAGGTGGCGGATGATTCTTCATTCTCTCGACCCCCCAAGCCAAATCCTGATTTTGTCCGACTTTCAAGTCAACCCTTGCCTTCTAAGGCTTCGGTCTCTGTCTCAATTGAAGATTTTATTGCTATGGAGGCTGTTATGAGCTCCTTACAAGAAGCTCAATCCTTCAATATGTGGGTCCTCGGAGGGCTTTTAATGTATATCAAGGACTCCGGGTTTGTTCCTCCTGATGCTCCTCTTTTTGAGAAATTCTGCTCATCCATTTCAATCGCTTCTGTACATCAGAACGAGCTTGCTGCTTCAATGCAGGCCTTTCTTGTTTCTCTAAGGCGTAACCTGTATTTGTCGCAGTTACCCTCCTCTGTATCGGAGATTCAGAGAACCCGTCTGTTGTCCTCTTCTCCTTTTGGCGATTTTCTTTTCGATATTTCTGTGCTTTCTGAGGTTTTGAAGGAACATCAAGGTGATGCCTCTTCCCAAGCTCACTGGGCCTTATCAAGAGCTTTTTCCTCTGGTCTTCCTCCCGTTCCTTCAAGGAGTAAGCGTAAGTTTAGGACCAGATCTGTACCTTCTGCTCCAGCCCAACAACCTCCTTCTGGCTCTTTTTTCCAGAGTACATCTCAGCTTGCTGGTGCCTCTTCTTCATCCTCTGGTGCTCACCCTTTGAAACGCGGGAGAGGTTCTTGGCGTGGCTCTAAGGGCAGAGAAAGAGCTCAACCTCCAGGAGGACCTTCTTCTTCTTCTTCTTCTTCTTCCTTGTCTTTGCGTAAGAATTTTCGGAAGTAGGAGTCATCACCTCGCCTGGAGACCGCAGTAGGAGCTTCTCTCTCCCGCCATTGGTCAGCTTGGGCAGGGGAGAGCTGTGGATGCTTGGGTGGTGGAGGTCCTGAAGGAAGGTTACGAGATCCCTTTTGTTTCCAGACCTCCACTTTCCAATCGTCCTCTCGAGTTCAGCAGTTATTCCCCTCACTCAATCAGGGGTCAAGCCTTGGAGAAGGAGCTTTCGGCCCTCTTGGAGAAGGATGCCATAGAGCGAGCTCCTCCTTCTCCCGGGTTTTACTCTCGGATGTTTGTAGTTCTAAGGCCTCGGGTGCCTGGCGCCCCATCATAGATCTTTCGGTTTTGAACAAGTTCATTCTAAAGTCCAAGTTCAGGATGGAGACGGTCCAGACTGTTCTTTCATCCGTCAGGAGGGGGGACTGGATGATTTCCATCGATCTGCAGGATGCTTATCTGCAAATCCCCATCCATCCAAGAAGCAGACCTTACCTACGGTTTTTCATGGACTCGGGAGTTTTCCAGTTCAAGACCCTTTGTTTCAGCCTCACCACTGCTCCACAGGTCTTTTCTCGGGTGATGGCTCCTGTTTCAGCTATTCTGCATCAGTTAAACGTAAGGATGCTTCGGTATCTGGACGATTGGCTAGTCCAGGCCGAATCTCTAGAGAAATGTCTCCGGTCGAGGGAGATAGTTCTGTCTCTGTGTCGAGTTGGGCATTCGTGTCAACTTCGACAAGTCCAATCTAATCCCTTGCCAGATCATGACTTATCTGGGGATTGTTTGATTCCCAGATTTTGAGGGTTTCTCCCGCTCAGAAACGGATAGACAAGCTTCTGAGTCTGATCGAAGAATTTTTGTCCTCCGTAACGCAGCCAGTTTCTCTTTGGAGGTCTCTCCTGGGCCATTTGTCATCCCTCATCCAACTGGTTCCCGGAGGTCGTCTCAGAATGAGGTCCATTCAGTCGACACTTCGCCAGTCATGGGATTTCGTGTCCGAGGACACGATAGTCGCCTCTTCTCCACAATGTCAGAAGGATCTCCGTTGGTGGATGCAAGTTCACCGCCTCAAGTTCAGGGACATCTCTTCTTTCGGTTCCTCCGGACCTAATGTTTTGGTCAGACGCCTCAGATCAAGGTTGGGGCGCACACCTGGGCTCCGAAGCCGCTTCGGGCCTTTGGTTAGAGGAGGAGAGGAGCATGTCAATAAATTGGAGGGAACTGAGGGCAGTGTACCTAGGCCTTCTTTCATTTCAGGAACAACTGTTGGAGTCGGTTGTCGCGATCTTTGTGACAACACCACAGCAGTCTCGTACTTGAGAAACCAAGGCGGCACACAGTCGGATCTTCTCACTCAAGAAGCCCGATCAATCCTGTGTTGGGCAGAAGACAGGGGATTACGTTGTTGGTCCCTCAGTTTATCCTGGGCCATCACAACGTCTTAGCAGACGCCTTGTCGAGACCGAACGAAGTTCAAGGGTCGGAGTGGACACTTTGCCAGGAAGTCTTCGACAGCCTCAGGAAGAAATGGCCTGTCACAGTCGATCTGTTTGCCACCCCACTGAATTTTCGGTGCCAGATATTCTTCGCCCCTTACCAGACTCCTCAGAGTGCCGGGACAGACTCTCTTTTGCAGGACTGGGAGGGACTTCAAGCCTATGCTTTTCCTCCGTTCTCTCTGGTGAGGTCAGTCCTCAACAAAGTGAGGGCAACCAAGTGTCTGGATCTCACCTTGATCGCCCCCTTCTGGCCACAGAAGGAGTGGTTTCCCGACCTTCTGGAAGCACTGGTGGAACCCCCCATTCGCCTGCCAGAGAGACCAGATCTTCTCAAACAACCCCACTTTCATCGGTTCCATCAGAGGCTCCACATGCTTCATCTTCATGCCTGGAGACTGTCAGGAGGTTCTCCAAGCACGAAGGGTTCTCCTCCAGAGTGGCGCGACAGTTGGCTCTTGCCAGGCGGCAATCAACCAGAGTAAATTATCAGGCTAAATGGTCGGTTTACAGACGTTGCTGTAAGTCTCAAGGACATTCAATTTCTAGACCTTCTTACCGAAAGTAGCGGAGTTTTTAGTTCATTTACATCATGACAGGGCCCTGTCACCTTCGTGCATTAAGGGTTATAGGTCTATGCTTTCCTATGTTTTTAAGGCAAGGCTTCCTGAGATCTCTTCATCTTATGTCATTAGAGATTTACTTCGATCTTTTTCCCTATCTCGACCCAGGCCGCAGTGTTCGCCTCCGACATGGGACGTTAACAAAGTCCTTCAAGCCTTAAGGTTCCCTCCGTTTGAGCCTCTGAATTCTGCCAAATTTAGGGACCTCTCTTCTAAGACACTCTTCCTTGTCTCACTGGCTACAGCCAAGAGGGTGGGTGAACTGCAAGCACTCTCTTTTCTGGTTGCCAGATCTGACAAGACATGATTTTGTCATACCTTCCTGAATTTGTCGCAAAGACTGAATAGTCTGATATCCCATTCCCAGGTCTTTCGTACTGAAGTCGCTGGTCGACTTTGTTGGTAATTTAAATGAGGAATTAGTTCTTTGCCCTGTTAGGGGGCGCTCATGTTATTTACGCCGCACGAAGGACATTCAGGGTCGTCCCCGTCATCTGTTTGTTTCACCCCGAAATGTCAAGAGACCT
Organism: Macrobrachium nipponense; assembly: GCF_015104395.2. Lineage (NCBI taxonomy): Eukaryota > Metazoa > Arthropoda > Malacostraca > Decapoda > Palaemonidae > Macrobrachium > Macrobrachium nipponense. Next base: position 98,218,740 of record NC_087202.1, read on the forward strand.
ATTTCAAAGAATGGTGTATCCTTTTTTCTTAGAGATCTGATCGTTAAAACTGGTGGTTCGGCTGCTGGGAAGACCAGACGCCGAGAGCACACAGTATTAGAGCAGTTGCTACATCAGTAGCTTTTATGAAGAACGTCTCAGTCGCCAAGGTGCTTGAGGCGGCGACTTGGCGTTCTAATTCTGTTTTTGCCTCTTTTTACTTGAGGGATATTTCTCTAGTTCTAGGCGACCTTCGTTCTTTGGGCCCGTTGGTGATGGCAGGACAGGTTGTCAGACAGGAGAATTAGGTAGTCTTCCTGTTTTACGTTTGGTTGCTACCTGTATATTATTCATTAATTTTTTTGTTGTATATATTTTTTGTTTTTGTATTATAACCCATGGCAGTTTTTGACGTAGTTATAATGGGAATTAGGCAGTTTGGTATTTAGGTGTTTTTGATGACAAGGACTGACTGCTTGGCAACTCATGCTGCTTCCATTTTCAGTGTGAAATGGTTCCAGCCACTGGGTTGTCGGCACTGGCGACTACGCTTCTCCCAGAGTCGATGCTGACCTAGGACTAGCCACTGGTTCGCTTGTCCTGACGACTCCTGCTTCTTCCACTGTCCTGGACAGGGAATTAGTCGATGGATCGTCTGCTGTCATCTGGTGACTCGCTCACCTCTACTTTTTGTCTCACCTGTCTTCTCGGAGTCAGACACTCGTGTGAGATCAGGCGACATTTAGTAGCCCTGAGTTTCTTGTTGACGAAGTCGGTTGCGTTGATACACCCCCGATGATCGTGTAACACGAGACCAGGTTGGACTGTCAGCATTCGTCCTTCGGGACTGAATCGCCTTTTTGCTCCGCGCTCCTTTCTCTTGGCACCAGAAAGCTCGAGTTAGGAGTTGCTCATGAGCCGATTCGTTGCTGGCGACTTCGGGTTGCGTCGATACACCCCCAAGGTTTGCTTAGCTTTGAATCGCCCAGACAGTCCAGACACTCATCCTTTAGGGAAAGAATAGTGCTTGATAGTCTTCAGGGTGCAGCCTTGCTGTCCGCAATTCGTCTGACTGGTCACCTGGTCGGGCACCTGAATTTAGTACAGACGGACTGACTATGCACTTACTCCTTGTCCTGTGCTACCGCAGTTGTGGCATTATGGTAGGAGACTTTGAGTTGTTAGTATCTTTGACCTTGGGTTGAGTTTTGACTGCCTATGATATATATTTCTTTGTTTGTTTTCTCCTATTCTGTCCGAAGGGGAAATTGTATTCAGATTCCCTCCTCCTTTTCAATGTGGTTTAATCGGGCTAGATAAATTATATTAAGGTAATGTTTATTAATATGGAATTTTTATTCTAAAATTAATATTAATAATACTTACCTGTATAATTTATCTAGTCCCACCCATCCTACCCCACGATCTGCCTATCACAACTGATTTGAGGGAAGGTTTTTCGTATCTGTCAACGACAGTGTTGCCAACTGGCGGACAGAATAGGAGGTAACAGGGTTGCCAATGTGGTAAATTTTGGTGCGGTTTTTTGGGGATTTATTTAGGGCTAGATAAATTATACAGGTAAGTATTATTAATATTAATTTAGAATAAAAATTCCATTTCTATACTGTATGTTGCTTGTTGGACGTGAGCCTGGCCATCCTAGTAAGGCCGTCCCCAGGTTACGACGGGTCGGCTTACGACGTTCCAATGCTTAAGGTTAAGGCGCTTCTCATTATATTCATCAGACATTATTTCCTGGGTTATGAAATATGTTCCAGGGTTACGATGCCTACAACGCTGATCTAGCAGATGAAATATGACACCAAAAATGCAAAATCATCAATATTTAAAGTTTTTTTTTGACGAAAAATGCAATAAGAATGCTGTTTACATAGTTTTCAATGCACCCAAAGCATTAAAAGTAAGGTTTTCTTAGGATTTTTTACGATGTTCCGGCTTACGACAATTTTTGGCTTACGACGCGTCTCAAGAACGGAACCCCTGTTGTAACCCGGGGACTACCTGTACTTGACTGACAGATTCTTTCTGAATGTGATGGACAGACTGATGACCCTGGTCTTGAGAGATCTAGCCTGAAACATCTGATGTCCACCAGGAAGTTGCAGGGCACACTTGTTCAATCATCTCTTTAGTCAGAAAAATAACCATTTGGACACCATTTCATGGGCAACTCGAAGCTAATGAACAAGTTGTTGGCATTGGGTTGAATGACTAGTTTACAGAGGCAGCATAGGTGTTATACTGTCATTGGTGCCACAGGACCATAGAAGGAGAAAGATCCATCTCACTGATCACCTTCGAAACATGTAAAACGATGAGGATGAGGCAGATCAGAACAGAGCCAACTTCAGGAAGTCTGGAAAAGAAGTACTGTGATCAAGCTGCTTCAACCTTCAACTGTTCTTATGTCCTGACTTCTTGCTTGTGATGTCTGGTTGGCCACTGTACTTAATGTGCTTCTGTCTGCTCGTGTACTTGCACATGCAAACTCTGACTAGGTGGGCGATACTGCCACCCCTACCTTTGCTAACTGTTACCATACCCACCTTGCAAAAAGTTTAACGGCCGGATTTCCAGCTTGCTGAAAGTTAATCTCATATGTAAAGACTGCGGATTTGTATGTTAGGAAGAATACAAATTACTTAAAAATTTGTCATTTTATAAATATTATTATTGCAAGCAGCCAATTCTCTATGACTCATCAATAAATGATTAACCCTTACTGGAATGATAAGCTCTTTTGATCCCCAGTAATTTCATATCAAACACCCTGATTCAGATCATATGAGTACTGTTTTTTGCATCATAATATTTGAATGAATGTCACACAAAAACATTCCAGTCATTTGAAGGGCTCTTGTGGCAACATCAGCACCCAATTACGGGGTAAAGGAAGATTAGTTACATGTACTAGGTACCATTAATTACCAAATCTCTATTGTCTGTAGTGAGTACTTATCCATTTCCATATTTTCTGATTACCTTCTGTTCCTATAATCCCAGCCTCATTATACCTCTCTTTCATCATGTTATTTTCTTTTTAGTCTATTTTTATACTTGTGTATAATTGTCTCAATGTTATTTTTATGCTTGTGTTTAATTGTTTCAATGTATATTACTTATTACCTATAATACATAAGTGCTTTGGAGTTAGTGGGGGAGGCCTCAGCTTTTGTGTAATAATTCTTTTTGTGTTCAAATTCTTTACTTTTCTCTTATATTTCATTACTTTATTTCTCTTCTGTAAATAGTATAATTTCTTTTAAGAAGTAATTATGAACACATTTATTAGAAATAATTGTTTCTAGTAGGAAATTGCTCTTTTATGAACAAGTCTTTACTATTAGTTAGCGGCTGGGCATATTATCGTCATTATCAAGTTTAATCAGACCTATGAGTCAAAATGCATCTCTCTCGTAGGGCTCACATGAGTGGCTGGGAATGTGTCCTCATTAAACCCATGTTAGAATTGGGCTGTTATCCTATTAATTGCCTAACCATGTATTTTTGAGGAACCTAACCCAATTACTTAGTGACAGTTTCCTGTATTATTTGTTTTATTGGTTCCAGTAAAGCAATTAATGTAATATAAGATAATTTATGTTTTTTATTGTTTATTAAAATTAGCATTCATTGTTTGTACTATAAAAAATTTTTTTCTCTGCAAACCCTTTAATCATACATGTGGTTATTTAGTGCAAGCATCTTTCAGCTGCACCAGCCTGATAAATTATGATAAGAGAAATACTTAACTCCCCATGCCTAGACCATGCTTCTGTGTCCTAGAAGGCATTTTGCTCCATTCCTCTCTTGTCATCCTCAGTTAGAAGCATGTGGGAAAGGAAGAATGGCACCATATGATTGATGAGTTTGTCAAAAAAATGAGCTTTATTCTGGAAAAATTGAGCAGACTATAATGTTCAAAGAGCAGACTGTAATGCAAGAGCTCTGTTCATTCTTCAAAAGCTTTAGATATGGAATAATAGCTGTACAATGGGAGCTTTCGAAAAGTAATGAAATTGAAATGAAAATCATCAGTCTGATAGCACTCACCAAACTCATGAGGCATGGGTATATTTATTGCAGGAAAGACAAGCTTCTATGTGTGCCAGGTGAATCAATGATGGTCATGGTTAAAATGGATCTTGGCTAAATCCCTCCAGTTGATAGAACGTGACCCATTGTGGCAGTTGAGTTGACCCCAACAAATAAGCATCAAAAGATTCATGGGGGACAGGGACCACAACCCCTCATGAATAGCTAAAATCCACAAATACTGGACACCCCTCTAAAAAGGCTTATACCTTCCTATCTCAATAATTTTCTGAAAAGTTTATTTAGTAATGAAAATAATATGAAAATACAGTAATTAGTGAATATCTCTATGAAAAATTCCATGAATAGGCAAATTTTCCACAAATAATGTGGATATACATTCCATAGAAAAATCTGCGAATCTAGAACTGTATAGCAGATGGTATTTCTAGCAGACAAGGCACAGGGTAAAGGAGAAAGGGAATTCATTTACTTCTAAGGCCCTGAGCAGAAAAGCTGCTATGAAAATGTCTATATGATGATGAGTGAGAGTGTGGTGGTGGTTGCATTTAGTGTAATTCTTCAGCTACCCAAGGAATTTATGTATGAAAGTTCCATATTTCTCAGAATAAATGTTTGATATTACAGTTACGCAATAACTCTTGCAAGTTGAGCACAGAGAACTTTATCAGACCGTAATGTTTGTTTTCCAGACTTTATGGGAATATCAGAGCTGTACATGTAGCCTTGATCCATGTGTTTAAAAGTTTAATGGTAATTTTAATTCAGAATTTTGATTCAGAAAGAAAGCTATGCTTTCATTTGACAATGGGAATACAAGTTGTGCATAATTTAAAGAAAAACAGCTGATGTTGACAATTTGAACTGGGTCTTTATACTCTCACAAAAATAATACCAGTATAAAATGAAATCCACTGTAGAAAGCAAATACGTATTGCTTCAGCAGATGAGACATCTCTCCACAGTAGGTGATTTCTTCCAACCCTGACAATATTAACTAACTCATTTCAGCCAGCAATTTGACTCATGGTCTTATGCATTTGTAAAGGTGTTATGTCATTGGTAAAGGTAACAAGTTTGAAACTTGCATAAGTGCATGTTGTGGGAAAGGTCGAGTGCTTTGTCCAAGTTGTAATCCACAGTGTGATTCCAATTCCAGGTGTTCATGCATTTAGGATTTTCTGGGCATTACTTATATTATTTTCAAGTGGGATCTGAAAATTTTTTCCTCGTGTCTCATTGCTTCAGACCAGGATGTGTGTTGGTTGTCCCAAGAATGATGTCCTTTGAATTTGTTTTGATTGTATACATCGAGTCAACAGAGTCAGTAATATATCCAGTGGCTCACCTCCAAGTGCAAAATGGTGTCTGGTCTGGAGCCTTTCACAGTTTATGTCCATTGCTTATGCTTGCAAAGTGAGCAGAAAACTTTCTGTACAAGTAGGATCTTGAATGTTCCAAGTTTCTGGACTTTCATGGCAACCTCTAGAATTTCGATGAGAGGAGGTTCCATCTCAATCTAATTGTCTTTCATTTTATTTTTCCAGTTCAGGATGACAGTTGTTCAACAATTATGTTATGGCATTCCCATTAGATGCTGAAAGGTTTGGACTAGGAATTGTAGATAGCAACTTGAGAAAAACATTTACAGTGCACTAAGTAGATAGTAAAGAGAGAAACCATCTGTAGTAACACACATGGTAAATTAAATGTTCGATGAGAGATTATGGATCTGTTTGTTAACTTTCCATAGCTGACAGATACTTTATGCCAAAAGCAATTCTGGAATGTCATTTTGTTAAACAGATTCCCAGTGCAAAATGACATGCTATGTTATTTTATAACTTGCATGCACATAGTGCTAATGAAAAGTATAAATACGTAGTGGTACTAAAATTTTATTTTGTTGGGGTGTGACTATCATTGTTTAAGTATTTCATTTTTACAAGAATATGAAGACTAACGAAGTAATTTTATTGTAGCTGAGGTGTGTGGCCTTGGATCAAAGTAGACATGCCATTGAACTGACGGAAGAAAATGCTACATCATTGGGAGTTCTTCAGCGCCTTACCCTGGTACATCAAAAGGTGACTGTTGATAAAGAGCCACATTTACCATATGACACATTTGATCTTATAGTTTCAAATCCACCGTATGTTTTGCGCAAGGATTTGATGAATGTTCAGCCAGAAATTATGATGTAAGTGTATCTTTTTTATTACATTTTTTGTTTCTAATGAATATACCAGGGGTTCCCAACGTTTTTGCACTTGTGACCCCTTACCCAAAAGCTTGAAACCCAAGTGACCCTCTGCTATCAGCAGCTTGATTTAAATTTGTATTTTCTGTGAGGAGGAGGGAAAGAAACAGCTAAAAAAAAAAATATTCAAGAATCTTGTAATTATATATTAGCAAACTAAATCACAAACATTGGTCCAACGTTAATTCACAAAAGAACACAATTATTCTTACAATAGTATCAGCATAGGTTTCAACAGCTATCCAGCCCAGCTAGTGGGATGCCTGATGCTGCATTTGAGCAGCAAGCTTTGAAATTCGTGGACAAGCGTTTTAAAATTACGTAAATGGCATTAAAACTATGAGGAGATTATCAATTTCCTTTGGCCCACTGATAGTTGAGATTCAGAAGCACCTACATCAGATAATTTTAAGATAAATCCTCGTCGTGTTTTACACATACACACAAATACACGGCGACAACAGTACAGCACTACAAGTAACTGAACATACATGCTTAAGCACAGCTAAACAGATACTCAAGCATGCACATATACAGACACATACATACACTTGCAGACGCACATTCACACAGGCAATCACTCACAGGCACACATCCAGACACCCTCAATGTCATCTGATGACATTGAACCGCTGTAACACTCGGTTTTTTTGCAGTGAAATGAAAAACATTTTTTATATGTAAGAGCATAAAAAATTAATTCATGATTTGAAATTATATCCCAAGCCACTTCTAGCAAGGTTACGCGACCCCCCTGCCAAGGCTTCGCGACCCACTGGTTGGGAACCCCTGGTCTATACAGTGGTTAAAATCTGTGAATAGTTAACTGCCCTCTAAAATTACTTGTAACTGCCTATCTTGAAAGTAAGTTCAAATACAAATGTATACACTTAAAGTATCATCCTACATCAAATATTCCTGAAAATTATTATTCTTTATTGTAGTATTAATCTTTGAAACAAAAATATTATTAACCCTCTTGAGCACAGGCCAAAAATATGAGGGTGTAAGGTACACGTCTTTTCCCCGGACTGAAAAGAACACGCCATGGAAAGTTTTTTTGTAAAATTCGGTACGTCCGAACTATAACTGATATGTGCTTCTGGTTAGTGTTATGTCGGCAAATGATTGAATTATTTTCTAAAAAAAACAAGCCGAAACCCCCAAAAAAATCCGAATCTTTGCAGAGGCTTAAGAAATAATAAAAACGATCTATGATGCAACATGAAATTTTTATACATGCAACTACCCGCAGATATATACTTAGCTATAGAACCTCCGTCGTCCCGACAGAATTCAAAAATCGCGGCACACGCTACAGTAGGTCAGGTGATCTACCATTCCCGCCGCTGGGTGGTCGGAATCGCGACCATTCCCGTTTTCTGAGCCAGATTTTCTCTGTCGCTGAGGCCGGCAACAACTGTTGTTTGGTCTCTCCTGATTGGAATTCTGGCTCATTTGCTGAGAATTGGTTGGACTCATTTGGTGAAGTACTCTTTGTTTATTCTCGGGATTGGCATACGCTTATTTTGGACTGGATTAGGAATTGGATTTGGTTTTTTCTATTAAGATGGCTGAAGTTTTTAAAGTAACACCTAAGTTTAGGGTTTGTGCAAGGGAAGAATGCAGAACTAGGTTGTTTAAAGCAGAGGTAGATCCTCATACACTTTGTAGTAAATGTAGAGGTTCTGAATGTGCGTTTGATAGAACTTGTGCTGAATGTGAAGGGCTTACGGAGCAAGGATGAAGGATTTAGCTTCTTATATTAAGAAAAGAGAGAAGGATAGAGCTAGGAAAGCGTCAGCTAGAAGCTCGAGTAGATCTTGTTCTTTTTGAGCCTGAATTAGAAAACTAACAAGCTAGATGATGTTTCTCCCATAACCTCAGCCACTTCTCCCTGTGTTGAATCTAAGGATTCATTTTTCAGAAATGGAAAAATGAGATCCTCGATCAGGGAGCTTCAGGAGCAGCTTAAAGCTATGGAAACACAAGGTAAGGAGTGTCAGTGAATACAGTGACCCCAGTGCAGTGGAGGGGGCGTCTGATCGGCTCCGCATTGCTCCTAGGCCTAGACCGCTTCCAAACTCCCAGGACCAGGGGAGGAGGAATGTCAAAAGCCGCAGGGAGGATGTGGAGCATCCCAACGATCAGGCGTTCCCTTCGGCAGATCCTGAGTAACGACCCAGGCTGCCTTGGATAGCCGTAGAAAAGGCATCCTGGAAGGGTGTTTTTCTGCGTCGGACTCCTCCTCGTCCAGGCGTGGATGGAGCTCTGCTTCGAAGTCTCGTCCTCTGAAGAGACGTGCGGGTAGCGCCGAAAGGAGGGGACGCTTTTTGATTCAAGCCCAGAGCGATTTCCAGAGGATTTTCCTTCGACTAGTAAGAAGGCGAGAAGACCGTCTCCAGCGCCTCAAGATCCGACTAAGCTTTTCCTGCTTAACCCCTTCAGCACTGGGACGTACACATGTACGTCTTTTACGGTACAGTAATAAAAGACCGGGACGTACGTAGTGTACGTCTTTCATCCCTCCTCGAAAAAGCAAAGCGTTTTTTTCTTTAGCTTGGATGGTTTCCAGACACAGTATTGTGTACGAGAGAGGTGCTGAAGCTCCACCCACAATTCATTCTAACCAATGAGCGTCAGATGGACGTCGTGACGTCATTTTCATATGGGATATTAGGAGGGGTACTGGCCAACATATACCAGTGCGCCTCAGGCTATTATCTGAGAAGGATGATTACGATTTTGTCCGTAAACCATGTAGATTTGAATTCCAAATCTTTTTCCCCTTTTGATTGCAGTTATTTTATGTTTTTTTTTTTTTTTTTTCAGTATCATGTCAGATGATAGTGTTTTCAGAGTCAGGGTCTGAGTACCTGCCAAATCTATCAGATGATGATTATAGTGATAATTTTTTAGAGGTTGACAGTGACAACGAGTGTTTGGAAGACATTGAACCTCTTGTCGATGAAGGCTGGCAGTTCATAACTGATCCATCTTGTGACTTGCGCCCAGACCCACCCACCCCTGATTCACGGAGGGTGGCAATGGGATTCCTGCTTATACACCAGATTTCATCTGCTTACGATGCATTTTTTTTTCTTTTTTTTTTTTTTTTTGTGGTGATGTAATTGACAAATTGTGTGAATGGATGAATGCTCGGGCAGAGTAGTACTTTCATTCCAACAGGAAAGCGTTAAGGTGAAAGGACTTCTATGGAGGCCTGTTACTTGGTGATGAGATGTGTTTTTTATAGCTTGCAGATGATAATGGGGGCTGATAAACTGCCCCATATGTATATACGTATTGGTCCACGAGATGCTGTTGTTTTTTATCATTATTATTATTATTATACTATTATTACTGTTTTATTATTACCACTGCCTAAACATTCATTGATGTATATGCTGTTTCTGTATGAAACCTAGGAATAACTGTTTCAGTAAGAAAACTAGTACTGCTATTACCACTACTACTATTTTACTACTACTTTTACTACTTTTTCTGCTACTTTATTCTATTACTTTAACTGCTATTTCTACTACGTTATAACAGTTCCTACTTCTGCAATTACTTTTTCTACTAAATATTCCTATTTTTTCCGATATTCTTACATATTTTTTTGTAATTTTTTGACAATGGGGTAAAAAATATTCATTGATATCCATACACACAATGTTTTCACATAAGAATATGAAGGAAAAATATGAATAACATAAAATTTAGTGGGAGCAAGTAATGATTGATACTCGCGGTCGACAGGGGGTCTCATGCGGTATGCAAGCATTAGCAGCAATGTAGCAGGCCAGTGGCGAAGGGGTTAATCTACAGGAGCAAATATCCTCCTTGGTAGGCGCTCTACATAAGATTCGTCTCGAAGAAAAGACTCCTCCCTTCCAGTGAAGAGATCGAAGTTTTCTTCTCTGGTAGGAGAGAAGTTCTCACTCTAGCAGGCGCTCGTCACCGGAGAGACTCTCTCGTTCTCCCTTTAAACGATCCTCTCCTATCTATAGGGAAGAAAGTTCCCAGCGGTAGCCGCTCGCAGAGCAAGCGATCAGCTACGTCTCTTAGGAGAAGTCAGGAGTCGGACTCCTCTTCTGAGGATCAGGATAGGCGTCAAGAGCCTAAGAAGCAGGAGCTTTTTAGACACATAGAGTTGACAGAGCCTAGTAGGCGCCAAGAATATCACAGGCGTATAGAGACTAACAGACGCCAGGAGGGTCTTGTGAGAAAGGCGTCAAGAGCCTACCAGGAGTCACGACAAGCGCCAGGAGTCAAGCAGGCGCCAGGAATCAAGCAGGCTTCAGGAGTCGAAGCAGGCTGTCAGGAGTAGGGTAGGCGCCAGGAGTCTAGCAGACGCCAGGAGTCGAGCAGGCGTCAGGAGTCGAGTAGGCGCCAGGCTCCTTGTACGAGCTTAGGTCAGAGTAAGACCCCTTCGCACTTTATGAGTTCTTCGGAGAGTAGGAGCCCTTCACCTGGTAGGAAACAGGTTCCTGAGAGAAGATCTCGTGCGTTTAAGAACTCTATTGCGCCTTGTAGTAGCAAGGATTTGTCACACGGACGACGTTCTTCTTCGTTTGACAGAAGTCCTTCGACAACTAAGAACCGCTCTTCTCCGAAAGGATCCCCTACAGCCGGAGACTTAGAAGAAGTCTCGATGAAGAATTACCAGTGGATGTAGTAGTCTCTGATTATAAGAGATTGTCCTTGTTGTTGTTGCAGGAGTTCGGGGATAAGCTTCAACCAGCGGATCCGCCCTCTCCAGGATCTGCTATCAAGCACGAAGTCTCAAAAGCATCCTCATTTGTGCATTGCTATCAAGCACGAAGTCTCCAAAAGCATCCCTCATTTGTAAAAATGCGTCCAGCCCTTAGTATGAAAAAAGCGTTCAAAGGATTTGGAGAATGGCTTAAGAATAAAAGAGAGGCGGGCAAGAACTGTTTTTTCATGCCCTCCTTCAAAGTTGACGGGTAAACCTGGAAGATGGTACGATACCCAGGAACCTATGGGCTTAGGACTGCCTTCATCGGCAGACGCAGATTACGCTTCCTTAGTAGATCTTCAAGGAGGCGTGCTCTACTATCAGCAAAAGCTACTTGGGGGATGTGTGAACTGGACCATCTACTAAAGGGACTCTTTAGGACACTCGAAGTATTCAATTTTATGGACTGGGCTTTGGGAGCCCTTGCGAAGAGAGCCCAAGATCCCGAATTTGTCACTATGGACGAATTATCGAGTGTATTATCGTGTCTGGACAGAGCGGTGATGGACGGTTCGGTGGAAGTGGCTGCTCTTTTTGGATCGGGAGTTTTGAAAAAGAGAGCAGTGTACGGGTCTTCCTGTCCAAGTCAGTATCTCCTCTACAGAGGTCGGCCTTGCTATATTCGCCACTTTCGAACCACCTTTTCCCACAGGACACGGTGAGGGATGTAGCAAAATCATTAGCTGGAAAAGCCACACAGGATTTACTGACACAGTCAGCAAAGAGGTTCAAGCCTGCTGTTTCCTTTTCAAAAGAAGGATAAAGCACCTCTTCAGCAGCCCGTTTCGAGGAGCCTCTTCCCTCCTCAAGAACCCCTTTTAGAGGTAGAAGACCGGATACCAGAGGAAGACCTTCCAGGAGACCCGCAGGGAAGGCAAACAAAATGAAGAAGTCTCCAGATAGCGTAGGCGCCAGACTGTCGAACTTTGCCAGAGTCTGGGCGAAGAGAGGGGCGGACAGCTGACCCTCTCGATCCTCGAGAGAGGATACCTCATCCCCTTCAGGGAATATCCTCCCTTAACAAGAACTCCAAGGGAGTTAACAGCGAGATACAAGGATCCTGTCAAGAGTCAAGCTCTCCTGCAAGCAGTAGAACTTATGTTGCAGAAAAGGGCAATAGAACCGGTTTCAAGATCTCCATTCACCAGGTTTCTACAACCGTCTATTCCTGGTACCAAAAGCCTCGGGCGGGTGGAGGCCGGTTTTGGACGTAAGTGCGCTGAACGTCTTTGTGATAAAGAAGAAGTTCTCGATGGAGACCTCTTCCTCTGTACTTTCTGCTCTTCGTCCAGGGGACTGGATGGTATCCCTGGACCTTCAAGATGCATTTTGTTCATGAAACTTACCTGACAGATATATATATAGCTGTATTCTGACGTCCGACAGAATTTCAAAATTCGCGGCACACGTAGTGGGGGGCGGTCAGGTGGTAGTACCCATTACCCGCCGCTGGGCGGCGGATATCAGGAAACATTCCCATTTTCTATTATATTTTTTCTGTCGCCGGTGCTGCAAACAAAAATCTGTTTACACGTACCTCCGTCGAGGATTTTTCATAATATCTCGCATAATATTATATGGATTGACTTTTGAGGTATCGACCTTCCTGGACGTTGGATTGCAACGCCGTAATAGTGGATTGGTTTTTGATTTTGGATTGGCTTTTCTGGATTCAGTATGTCTGGATCAAGTTCGGGAAGTTTCAGAGTGTGTGTGAGGAGTGAATGTAAGGTGAGGCTTCTTAAACCTTCAGTTGATCCTCACACAGTTTGTATGGATTGCAGGGGGCAAGTTTGCGTGGTTGATGATAGGTGCAATGAATGTAAGGATTTGGATGATGATAAATGGAGGATGTATGAGACCTATCGGCGTAAATTGGAGCGCGATAGAGTCAGGAGGTCTTCCTCCAAGGGCAGCTCTACTAAAGGTAAGGATAGTAACATTTCTCCTCCTCTAACACCAGTAGATTTCGCCCAACCTAATCCTGTGTTGTTGCCTTCGGGCCCAGTGCTGTGTCTGGAGAAGGTAACTCCCTTTCTCTGATTCTAGAGTCTATTCGTGCTCTCGAATCTAAAGTTTTGGCCCTAGAAACCGGCCCAGTGAAAGTTTGTGTTAGTGCCCCTAGTGTTGTGGAGGGGGCGTCAGATCGGCCCCATAATGCCTCTAGGCCTAGACCTCTATCGGACTCCCAGGACTCAGGGAGTGGGTATGTCGAAAGCCGCAAGAGGGTTACGGGGGCTCCCCACCGATCTGGCGTCCCTTCGGCAGGCCTTGTTGCTAAATCCCAGGCTGCCAAGGAGCGCGCACGAGCGCGTATCCTGAAGATTTGCTTTTTTCGTCCTCCGAAGCGTACCTCCCCGCGCAAGGGGTGGAGCGCTCGGAGAGACTCGCGTCCGTTGAAAAGGACTTTTCGCTTTGAGGACGCTTCACGTCCTATGTCTCCTCTTTCGTCAGAGGACCTTATGACGCCTTTCCTCCTCAGAAGAGAGGAAGGCTTTCTTCCGATGAGGACGTTCGTTTCCACGCACGGGCGTGTTCACCTGAGAGGCAGATAGCTGTACCTGCTAGAAGGAAGGAGGCGTCCCCTCGCCCCTCGCCTTCTCGCAGTCTCAGTCCTGCCCCTTCTTTTGCTCCTTCGTCACCTACGAAGGATATCCTTGTGTCCCTTCAGGACCAGATTTCGTCGCTGATGGCTCAGAGGACTTGCCCAGCAGCAGTCGAGCCTAAGCGTAGGAAGGACGTTCGGCTGCCCGTCAAGAGACGAAGCGGGCCTCATTCTCTCTCAGCTCGCTCGTCTCTCTCTCCGCCTCCGGATCGTCAACGTTCTCGTTCTCCTAGCAGACCTTTTACTCTCTCAGGAGAAGACGCTCGTCAGGACGCTCGGCGTTCGAAGCAGGACGCTTTACGCTCTCGGCAAGTAGCTGTTGAGGTGACGCTCGGCAGGACGCTCGGCGTTCTAGACAGGACGTCTTTGAGCTCTCTTCAAGACTCTAAGGAAGCTCGGCAGGACGCTCGGCGCGCGAAGCAGGACGCTTCTGGTTTTAGACAGGACGCTTTGGAGGACGCTCCGCAGGACGCTCCGCCGTGTGAAGCAGGACGCTTTTCGAGCGAAGCAGGACGCTTTTTGAGACTGCAAAGCAGGACGCTCGCTTGTCTAAGCAGGACGCTTTTGGCGCCGCTCGTCAGGAAGCTCGCGCTTCTTTTGTAGGGGAGCTTCTGTTAAGACAGTTCAAGTGGCTTCTAAGGACGCTCCTCTTTCGGAAGATGTCAGTGCCTCTAAAGATCAACGTACGGCCGCTTCCGTACCTGTAGCGGATACTTCCAACCAACGGAAGTCTTTATTCAGGATTGAGCCTACGGGACGTACTCCCTCTCCTGATAGGCGTTCTCCAGTTCCTCTTAGGGAGGAAGGGGAACTTAGTAGCCCAGGGAGTTCCGTAGAGGAAGAACAGCCGGTAGCTTCAGCTGTCTCGGACTACAAGGTTCTTGTTAGGCTGTTACGTTCAGCATTCGGGGACAAGTTCCAGCCTACAGCCCCTAGGTCTCCTCCCTCACAACTTTCGTCTTCCAAGACCGTAAAGACCCCTGAATTCGTCGAAATGAAGACGTCGCTGTCGACCAAGAGGGCGTTTAAGAAACTTCAAGACTTTATGTCCAGAAGGAAGGATCAGGGCAAGACCACTTTCGCCCATCCACCCTCTAGACTCGGCCGGGAAAGGGAGGAGTTTTTGGGTATGAGACCAAGGAGGATGTGGGGATAAAGGTCCCTTCGTCCGCCGGTTGGGTGACTTCTCCAGTTTAGTGGACGCCCAGAGGAGGTCTCTCTTAGCGTCTGCTAAGGTGACCTGGACTCCGGTTGAGACTGACCACCACTTGAAGGGACTTCTTCGTACCCTTAATGTGTTTAATTTCCTAGACTGGTGTCTGGGAGTTTTGGACCTTCAGTCTAGAAGTCCTGATTCTCTCAGTCTGGGGGAGCTGTCCAGCGTGGTTGTCATGTATGGACAAGGCCGTCAGGGATGGTTCGGAGGAGCTAGTTTCGAATTTTTGGAACTGCCTTCCCTGAAGAAGAAAAGAGTCACTGCTGCTGTGCAATTTTACTGCTAAGTCGGTATCTCCCGCTCAGAAAGCGGAATTGCTCTTTGCGCCTCTTTCGGACCATCTCTTCCCCCAGGCTATGGTAAAGGATCTTGCACAGAGTTTGCAAGAAAAAAGGCGACCCAGGACCTCTTGGTTCAGTCTTCAAGACGTCCAGCGGTTCCTTCCACTTCAACATTCAGCAAACCCCCGAAGAAAGTCAAACCCTTTCGCGGGGCACCCCCCTCGGAGCAGCTACTCGAGGGAGAGGGTTTTCGAGAGGAAGAGCTTCATTCAAAACCGAAAAAACAGCAAATGAAGATCTCGTCCTTCAGACACCAGTCGAGGGGCCAGACTGGAATTCTTTGCGGAGTCTTGGAGGCAGAGAGGAGCGGATCCTTGGACCCTCAAGATAGTAGAACGGGGGTACAAGATCCCCTTTCTTCATCCTCCTCCTTTGACTTCAACTCCCAGAGACCTCTCTCCATCCTATCAAGGGAGAAAGAGAAAAGTGTTCTTTTCGATCTCTTAGACCAGATGGTCAAAAAACCGAAAAAAGAGCGGTGGAACAAGTCTTGGACCTAGAGTCACCGGGCTTCTACAACAGGATTTTCCTAGTGCCGAAGCAGTCGTCAGGTTGGCGCCCGGTCCTGGATGTGAGCAGGCTAAATCTTTTTGTAGAAAGATAAAGTTCAGAATGGAGACGCCTCAGTCGGTGCTGGGAGCATTGAGGACCTGGCGGACTGGATGGTGTCTCTAGACCTGCAGGACGCATACTTCCACGTCCCAGTCCACCCTCTTTCAAGGAAGTACCTGAGATTCGTCTTGGACAACAGGGTTTGGCAGTTCAGAGCCCTTTGTTTCGGTCTCAGCACGGCCCCAATGGTTTTTCACAATGATTATGAGGAATGTAGCGAAGTGGCTCCATTCGTCAGGAATCAGGATATCCCTCTACCTCGACGATTGGCTGATCAGAGCATCGTCGAGGCAGAAGTGTCTGAAGGACCTTCAGTTTACGCTAGCCCTAGCAAAGTCGTCTGGGTCTGTTGGTCAACACCGAAAAGTCGCATCTGACCCCGACACAGTCCATCGTGAGTATCTGGGGATTCAGATGGATTCAGTGGCTTTTCGGGCGTTTCCATCCAGGAAACGTCAGCGACTGGGGTTAGAGAAAGTCGCAGCCTTCCTAGAGAGAGAAGTTCTTGTTCGGTGAGGGATAGTGGATGAGTCTGATGGGCACCATTTCCTCACTAGAAAGTTTGTCTCGCTGGGAAGACTGCACCTCAGGCCTCTTCAATTCTTCCTTGCGGAAGAATGGACGTCGAAAGGGGACCTGAATGCGATCCTAAGGATCTCCAACGAAGTAAGAGTACACTTAAGATGGTGGCTCGACCTCAGGAAGTTACGAGAGGGCCTCTCCTTAAATCTTCTGAGCCCCGACCTAGTGTTGTTCTCAGACGCTTCCATTTCCGGTTGGGGAGCAACACTAGGGGGGGTAAGAAGTGTCAGGCTCCTGGAGAGGGGAACAGGTAGCCTGGCACATCAATGTAAAGGAACTGGCAGCGATATTCCTGTCGCTGCAGTTCTTCGAAGAAAAACTGTCAAGCAGGTTGTTCAAGTCAACTCGGACAGTACCACAGCCCTTGCGTATCTAAAGAATCAGGGAGGGGGGACTCGCTCCAGATCCCTTTTTTCTCCTGGCGAAGGAAGTTCTGCTATGGGCAGACGCAAGGCGCATCAAGATCCTGACAAGATTCGTGGCAGGGGTTCAGAATGTCAGCGGACCTTCTCAGCCGCCGGAATCAGATTCTACCAACAGAATGGACCTTGCACCAGGAAGTCTGTCAAAAGTTATGGAAATTGTGGGGACGTCCTCTAGTAGACTGTTCGCTACATCAAGGACGAAGAGGCTTCCTCTGTATTGCTACCCCGGTTATGGACCCAGGGGCAATTGCAGTGGAGCGCGTTTGCTCTGGACTGGACAGACCTGGATCTTTACTGCCTTTCCCCCATTCCAAGATCATCGGGGACGTAATGAGAAAAGTTCGCAGCGTCAGAAGGGACAGGTTGACTCTGATTGCCCCAATGTGGCCAGCAAGAGAGTGGTTCACAGAGGTCATGACGTTCCTTGTGGACTTCCCAAGAACGTTGCCCCTGGAGGAGGGATCTACTCAGACAGCCTCACTTCAAAGGTTTCACCAAAACCTCTCCGCTCTGGCCCTGACTGCGTTCAGACTATCGAAAGCTGGCCAGAGCGAGAGTTCTTTTCAAAGGCAGCTGCGAGAGCAATCGCTAATGCTCGAAGAGCCTCTTCAAGAGCTGTCTACCAGTCTAAGTGGTCCTCCTTCAGGGCATGGTGCAAGAAGGAAGGAATTTCCTCTTCCACGACCTCTGTGATGCAGATAGCAGATTTCTTACTCTATCTAAGAAATGTGCAAAAATTGGACAGTTCCTCACGATCAAGGGTTATAGGAGTATGTTGTCTGCCGTTTTTCGCCACAGAGGAATGGACCCTCTCCGACAATAAGGATCTGTACGATCTCTTAAGGTCGTTTGAAACCACCAAAATTCCACAAGCAAGACCGGCCCTCATGGAATTTAGATGTGTGTGAAACATCTGATGCTAAGTCCCTTGAGCCTCTCCATGAAGCTTCTCTAAGGGACTTAACGAGGAAAACGCTTTTCCTAGCTTCTCTGGCGACGGCGAAGAGAGTTAGTGAAATCCAAGCGTTCAGTAGCCTAGTGGGTTTCAAGGGAGACAGCGCTGTCTGCTCGTTGAACCCTTCTTTCTTGGCTAAGAACGAGAACCCGTCTAATCCTTGGCCAAAGAGCTTTGAAATCAAAGGAATATCGAGTCTCGTGGGTCAAGAACAGAGAGAGCCCTGTGCCCTGTCAGGGCTCTCAAGTTCTATGTGAATAGGACTAGAGAGATAAGAGGTCCCTCAGGTATCTCTGGTGCTCGTGAAGAGACCGGATTTGCCGTTGTCGAAGAATGCTGTTGCTTTCTTCTTGAGGGACGTCATTAAAGAGGCTCATTCATCTTGCCAGAAGACTGATATGAGCCTCTTTAAAGTGAAAGCTCACGAGGTCAGAGCCGTAGCTACCTCTCTTGCCTTCCAAAGGAACATGTCCTATCAGAGATATTCTTGATAGCAACCTTCTGGAGGAGCAATTCCGTATTCGCCTCACACATTACCTCCGGGATGTGAGAACGATTTACGAGAACTGTAGTTTTCTTTGGGACTTACATTTCGGCAGACACAGTTTTGGGGGCTGAAGGTAGCTCTCTCCCTATCCCTTAGCTTAGTTAGGTTAGTTTATTGTGTTTTTTGGTTGATGGTGAGATCTTCTGTGAAAATCTCCCATTCCATAGTGTTAATATCAGGGGTTTTTTGCGGTTAGTTGGTCAAGGTGGTGGTCGGTTGCTGTGTTACTGCCATATGTTTGCCTAGATGGTCTTGTCGCATTGTGGTCACGTCCCCGTTGACAGAGCATCCAGAGAGCACCAGCACTACAGGTCAAAACCTGGCTGGCAACTCTGATAAAGCATAAGCAGGCTTTAGCTGACAGTAATCACATAGTCTACTTTGCTATCAGGTAAGGAACCAATAAGTTAATCTTTTATTTTAATTTAAATTTCCTAAAAAAATCCTAGTCTGTCTCTACCCACCATCCGAAGGTGTGATTCAGCTATATATATATCTGTCAGGTAAGTTTCATGAACAAAATGTTATTGTTATAATACAATTAAGTTTTTTTTGTTCATACTTACCTGGCAGATATATATACTTAGAGTGCCCACCCTCCTCCCCTCAGGAGACAAGGGCCATGAATAAATAGAAATAGAAAATGGGAATGGTTCCTGATATCCGCCGCCCAGCGGCGGGAATGGGTACTACCACCTGACCGCCCCACTACGTGTGCCGCGAATTTTGAAATTCTGTCGGACGTCAGAAATACAGCTATATATATATCTGCCAGGTAAGTATGAACAAACTTAATTGTATTTATAACAATAACATATTTCCAGTTGGGGCCAATTCATCCGGCATCAAGG
>NC_087202.1:98238454-98271437 GCF_015104395.2 Macrobrachium nipponense
TCTTGTTTGTGGCGAAGAGATCCAACTGAGGACATCCCCAAATCCCCCAAAGCTTCTTGCATATTTGAGGATGTAACGTCCACTCTGTGGAGAGGACTTGTCCTCTCCTGCTGAGAATGTCTGCCTTTACATTCTTCGAGCCTTGAATAAATCTTGTGCTCAAGACAACGTTGTTCTCTTTCGCCCAAATGAGTAGGTCTCTCGCCGCCTCGCACAGAGAGAACGAGTGTCCCCCCCCCCCCTGTTTTTTGATGTAAGAGAGAGCCGTGGTGTTGTCTGCTTGAACCAGCACTACTTTCCCTCTTACCTCTGTCTTGAAGTGCATTAGAGCCAAATGAATCGCCTTCAACTCTTTTAGATTTATGTGCCAGGTTCTCTGATGAATCTGCCAAAGCCCGGTCCCGACACTTCCTTTCTCCCCAGAGTAGCTCCCCACCCTTTGTCCGATGCGTCTGACAAAAGAGTAAGGTTGGGGCTCAACTGGCTTAGAGACAAGCCTTCCTCTAGCCTTCCTTCTGATTTCCCCACCAAAGTAGGTCCTGTTTGATTCCTTCCGAGATGGGGGAACACGAAGGAGTCTGGAACTTCTCCTTTGCCACTTCTGCTTCAAGTAAATTGAAGTGGTCTCATGTTGAGCCTGCCCAGACTTACAAATTGCTCTATTGAAGCCAAGGTTCCTAAAAGGCTCATCACTGATTCGCCGAGCAAGTTTGTCTGACGAGAAATTCGTCTATTTTGTTCAGGCATGAGTCGATCCTTTGGCGAGACGGAAAAGCCTGAAAAAGAACTGAATTCAGTCTCACTCCTAAATAAACTATCTCCTGAGAAGGAGTGAGACATGACTTTTCCTTGTTTACTAACAAACCTATGGCTTTCCGTCATCCTTAAAGTTTTTTGTAGGTCCTCCACACACTTCTGTCTGGACCTTGCCCTGAGAAGCCAATCGTCTAGATACATGGATATTCGTATCCCGTCTAGATGAAGCCCACTTTGCTACTGACGACAGAACTCTGGTGAACACTTGTGGAGCTGTCGACAGGCCGAAGCAGAGGGCCCTGAACTGATAAATGCGGCCCTGGAACACGAATCTCAGGAATCTTCTCGATTCCGAATGAATCGGAATATGAAAATAAGCGTCCCGAAGGTCTATGGAAACCATCCAATCTCCAGGATGAAGAGCTGCTAATACCGATTGGGTCGTTTCCATAGAAAACTTCGTCTTCAGGACAAAGACGTTCAGGGCACTGACGTCCAACACCAGGTCTCCAACCCCCCGTGCCTTCTTTACCAGGAAAAGGCGATTGTAAAATCCTGGTTCCTGCGGAGAGTCCACTAACTCTATGGCCCTCTTTGCCAGTAAGGCGAGAACTTCTTGATGGAGGGCAGCAAATTTTTCGGAGTTCTCCGAGTAGGCTGACAAATTCACAGGAAATTCTGTGAGAGGGGGGGTGTGCTTGATGAACGGATGGTGTATCCTTCCTTCAGGACCTGGACCGTCCAAGGATCCGCTCCGAGATGAAACCAGGTCTGCCAGAAAAGGTGTAATCTGGCTCCTACTGCTGTGTGGAGGACTACGGGCCTACTTCTTGATGGAAGAGGGAGTGGTTTTAGAAGAGGCTCTACCTCTCCCACGAAACCTGGAGGAAGATCGAACGGGCGAGCTCTCCCTCGAATGGTTTAGGAGCTTCCGTGGAGGGAGCACTCTGAGAAGCAGAAAGAACCGGAGCTATCTCCTGGGCTTCTTCACTGACTGTGATAAAAGATCCTGGGTCGCTTTTTGTGTTAAAGATTGAGCGATCTCGCTCACAATCTCTTGCGGAAATAGGTGTTTCTTGTCCAAAGGAGAGAAGAGAAGCAAGGCAGACTTCTGGTTCGATGAAACCCCTTTCGACAAGAAGGAGCACCAAAGCTGTCTCTTCTTCAACACTCCAGAGGCGAAATGGCAGCGAGCTCCGAAGCTCCATCCAACAGATGCCTTTATCGATACAATCCAGTACCGAGGCAAAATCCTTCAACTGCTCCTCCGAAAGTCCAAATGACTTGACTTTCCTGGCCAGCGAAGCAATGGCCCAATCCAGGAAGCTAACAACTTCGAAAACACGGAAAACACTCTTGCAAAGATGCTCCAGTTCATTTGTTGAAAAGAAAATCTTAGCAGTATTAAGGGCTGCTCTGCGGGAAGAGTCCACGAGACTAGAAAAGTCTCCCTGAGCGGAGGCATGTCACACCCAGGGAAAAAACTTCTCCAGGTGTCATACCAGACACGGCTCCTTGACGAAAGTCTCGAAGGGGGAAGACAAAAAAAAACATTTTTCCCCTGTTCCCACCCTTCTTCTCAAAAGCCAAGCGTTAACTTTCTTGATCGCTTTCTTAGCCGAAATCGAGAGGACGAGACGCGTGAACGAGACGAGGAGTCAGGCTTACTGTCCTTTTTCCACTGCGAACTAGGAGAAACTGGAACGGAAGGCGCAAAAGAATCTCCAAAGTTGTCAACGAAAGATCGTAAAAGGAGTTTATACCCCGACAAATGCTTGTCTTTTTCTGTAAGTCCTTCTCTTTCTTCCTCCAAGTCCGAAGCTTCCTTCGACGAAACTGGCGAACATTCCATCGGAAGAGGAATCCTGTTCGGCGAAGTCACACCCTGACGCGTCCGAGGAGGGTGTGAGAAAGCAGGAGAAGACGTCTGAGCCTGTACTGAGACGTATCCGGGCGGCTGAGCTGGCGGCTGCGTTGGCGGCTGAGCTGGCGGCCGCGCTGGCGGCTGAGGTGGCGCTCGAGCGAGAGCCTGACGTGGCGCCATAGACGGAGTCAGGAAAGGAGTCCGACTAGGCGCCTGAAGTGGCGTCTGAAGAGGAGTCACATGGAGAGTCTGAGCCTGAAGAGGCGACTGCAAAGGAGCCTGCGAAGAGGACTGCACAGTAGTCTGCGGAAGATGTAAGGCGGTCGGGAGCGCATTCGGGGACGAAAGAGACTTGCCAAAAAGAAAACTCCAAGATACTGCCTAACTTGGCATTCATCTGTTCAAACACCGAAGGTTGAGGATCCACCGACGTAGAAGGCGCGGGAGGTGTAGAAGGATGATCCACAAACACGTCTGGAGCCGCAGGAGTTATCGCTTGAGGAGCTCTGGAGAAGGCTCCGAAGGGTGTGCGTGTTCGGCTTCTCCAATTCTATGAGAGAAGGGCGATAAATCGAAACCGCCGGAGAAAAGGCTTCAGGCTCCTCCCAAAAACTACAAGAAGGTTCGGCAGCCGCCACCTTCTTGGGAACCGCAGCAGGCGAAACATCGCGCGACCTTTTCAGCGGTCTAGAAGTCTTATTACGCCAACCTCTATAAGAGGAAAACATCTGAACTAGAGTCACTTGACGAAAAACACTTCCTCGCAACACCTTTCCAATGGTGAGCGACAGCATCCTGGGATACGGGCTACAGGATTGCTTGAGGGGGCGGCTGCTCGGGAGCAGGTCCCGCTCGCCTCCCTTCGGTTTTCGCATGCCTCCCTCCCAGGATCTGGGGAGTTTGACAGGGGCCTAGACCTAGGAGAAAACGAACGGCCGAACAACCACCTCCCTCCACTACACTTGCACTAAGTAATTTATCACACTTAACTACCACTTCTTGCACTGTCTCACCCATTTTCTGCATAGTGGTGAGGAGAGAGACAAATTTCGAGTCCATATCGGCTCGTAATACGACACGGGATCGGGATCGGGAGATACAGATTCGAGGGCAGGAGCAACCACTACGGGTTATAGGAACAGGATTAATAGAATTCAGAGGAATATCCTGGCTACTCACTAACTTAGAAGAAGATCTCTGTGAAGCCTTTCTGATTCTATCTTTTTCTAACTTTCTCATATACTTTCCAGTGCCTTCCACTCATGAGATGTTAGAGACTTACATTCTTCACACGTATTCTCAAAAGAACATTCACGTCCCCTACAAACTAACACAAGTAGAATGAGGATCAAGTGAAGCTTTAAGAAGTTCTAGTCTTCACAACCCACTACTACACACCCTATACTGAACAGAGCCGGTGTCAGACATCGTGAAGAATCAAAATAATTCCTAAAAAGGACAACAATATCAAAACCAAAAATAACTATAGCGCTATCAAAAAGATCAGTAAACTCAAGGTACATCACCAAAAGGAGAAAACCAAGATGATCAAATCCAAATTCCAACCAGCAGAGGAACCGTGTTACTGGTTC
The DNA here is from genome assembly GCF_015104395.2 of Macrobrachium nipponense. NCBI lineage: Eukaryota > Metazoa > Arthropoda > Malacostraca > Decapoda > Palaemonidae > Macrobrachium > Macrobrachium nipponense. The sequence continues at coordinate 98,242,667 of NC_087202.1, forward strand.
CGACGGCAGGAAACTTCTGATTTATTGTTGGAATGGTTCCCGGTACCCGGTAGAGGGCGGGAGTAGAGGGATCACCTGTCAAACCATTAGCGCTACCGCGAATTTCAAATTCTGCCGTGACGTCAGGAGACGACAGCTATATGTAACCACCGGGTAAGTTATATAAGTGAAAAAACATTTTTCCCCTGTTCCCTCTTCTCAAAAGCCAAGCGTTAACTTCTTGATCGCTTTCTTAGCGAAATCGAGAGGACGAGACGCGTGAACGAGGACGAGGAGTCAGGCTTACTGTCCTTTTTCCACTGCGAACTAGGAGAAACTGGAACGGAAGGCGCAAAAGAATCTCCAAAGTTGTCAACGAAAGATCGTAAAAGGAGTTTATACCCCGACAAATGCTTGTCTTTTCTGTAAGTCCTTCTCTTTCTTCCTCCAAGTCCGAAGCTTCCTTCGACGAAAACTGGCGAACATTCCATCGGAAAGAGGAATCCTGTTCGGCGAAGTCACACCCTGACGCGTCCGAGGAGGGTGTGAGAAAGCAGGAGAAGACGTCTGAGCCTGTACTGAGACGTATCCGGGCGGCTGAGCTGGCGGCTGCCGTTGGCGGCTGAGCTGGCGGCCGCGCTGGCGGCTGAGGTGGCGCTCGAGCGAGAGCCTGACGTGGCGCCATAGACGGAGTCAGGAAAGGAGTCCGACTAGGCGCCGGTGAAGTGGCGTCTGAAGAGGATCACATGGAGAGTCTGAGCCTGAAGAGGCGACTGCAAAGGAGCCTGCGAAGAGGACTGCCACAGTGTCTGCGGAAGATGTAAGGCGGTCGGGAGCGCATTCGGGGACGAAAGAGACTTGCCAAAAAGCTCCAAGATACTGCCTAACTTGGCATTCATCTGTTCAAACACCGAAGGTTGAGGATCCACCGACGTAGAAGGCGCGGGAGGTGTAGAAGGATGATCCACAAACACGTCTGGGAGCCGCAGGAGTTATCGCTTGAGGAGGCTCTGGAGAAGGCTCCGAAGGGGTGCGGGGGGTGTCGTGTTCGGCTTCTCCAATTCTATGAGAGAAGGGCGATAAATCGAAACCGCCGGAGGAAAAGGCTTCAGGCTCCTCCCAAAAACTACAAGAGGTTCGGCAGCCGCCACCTTCTTGGGAACCGCAGCAGGCGAAACATCGCGCGACCTTTTCAGCGGTCTAGAAGTCTTATTACGCCAACCTCTATAAGAGGAAACATCTGAACTAGAGGTCACTTGATGAAAAACACTTCCTCGCAACACTTTCCAATGGTGAGCGACAGCATCCTGGGATACGGCTACAGGATTGCTTGAGGGGGCGGTGCTCGGGAGCAGGTCCCGCTCGCCTCCCTTCGGTTTTCGGCATGCCTCCTCCCAGGATCGGGGAGTTTGACAGGGGCCTAGACCTAGGAGAACGAACGGGCCGAACAACCACCTCCTCCACTACACTTGCACTAAGTAATTTATCACACTTAACTACCACTTCTTGCACTGTCTCACCCATTTTCTGCATAGTGGTGAGGAAAGAGACAAATTTTGAGTCCATATCGGCTCGTAATACTGACACGGGATCGGGATCGGGAGATACAGATTCGAGGGCAGGAGCAACCACTACGGGGTTAATAGGAACAGGATTAATAGAATTCAGAGGAATATCCTGGCTACTCACTAACTTAGAAGAAGATCTCTGTGAAGCCTTTCTGATTCTATCTTTTTCTAACGTTTCTCATATCTTTCCCAGTGCCTTCCACTCATGAGATGTTAGAGACTTACATTCTTCACACGTATTCTCAAAAGAACATTCACGTCCCCTACAACTAACACAAGTAGAATGAGGATCAAGTGAAGCTTTAAGAAGTCTAGTCTTACACCCCACTACTACACACCCTATACTGAACAGAGCCGGTGTCAGACATCGTGAAGAATTCAAAATAATTCCTAAAAAGGACAACAATATCAAAACCAAAATAACTATAGCGCTATCAAAAAGATCAGTAAACTCAAGGTACATCACCAAAAGGAGAAACCAAGATGATCAAATCCAAATTCCAACCAGCAGAGGAACGTGTCACCGGTTCCGACGGCAGGAAACTTCTAATTTATTGTTGGAATGGTTCCCGGTACCCGGTAGAGGGCGGGAGTAGAGGGATCACCTGTCAAACCATTAGCGCTACCGCGAATTTCAAATTCTGCCGTGACGTCAGGAGACGACAGCTATATGTAACCATCGGGTAAGTTATATAAGTGAAAATACTATTTATTTTCAGTTATTTTAAAACTATTTAACATAAGAACTAAACAAAATTAAACAAGTTGTGAAAAACAAGACATGTAAAAGATCAGTACCACTTACTCTTGGAACACCAAGGATGTGAGCAATGATGTGTTCAGCTGATAACCTTGGCTCTGGAACCGATGCAGCTTTCAATTTATTTTCCCAGTCTATCAAAGTCTCACTGACACTCTTAGTTGTGTAGGATCCACTTGTGTTTCTGTTTTTAAGTCTCTCATGCTTAGTGAATATTTAAGAAAACTTGTCTTCCTCATTAATAACAACTTCTTACTACTAAACTGTATTGAATAAGTTTTGATCTATCACGAAAATATCTGCATGTCTGGTATGATAAATATGGCATTTTTTCTTTCAGAAGTTTACTTCTTGAAGTTCTCAAAGACTGTTTTCCCATCTGTGCACCACAGCCATCATTGTTATTATTTGCCTTTTTATTAGAATAAAATTCTGAGTCTGTCTCATCTCTGAAATTCTTCAAGATCAAAGATAACGATCTAATTGGAGAAAAGACACATCTAGAAGCAGAGTGGAAGGTGTACAAGGCTCGGTAATCAATTTTTTTATCTGAAATAGAAGAGTTAGTAATTATCCAGTGACCAAGGATAAACTACAACAATCAGAGAAGATAAAGCTAAATTACTTGAAGTTCAGCATAAAAAAAGGTAAGCTGTATCAAACTTCTTAGTTTTTTCTAATTTACTATGGCAGCAAATATCTTAATATATTGTGAATGCTTATAAAATTATAAATGAGAGAACTAATCTATTCTATATTGACATTTAGCAAATAGGTTTAAGCAGATGAGGAGATAGCAAGCACGTATGTACTTTAATATTAACAGATACATACAAAACTCTCTCTCTCACTCTCTGTAACGATTCAACTATCGAGTGTAGGTGTTTGTTTGTTTGTTTGTATGGCGTTTTTGCGTTGCATGGGAACCAGTGGTTATTCAGCAACGGGACCAACGGCTTTACATAACTTTCCGAACCACAGAGTATGAACTTCTATTACCAGAAATATACATCTCTCACACCACAATTTTCTAACACAGTTTCTACTTCCTTCAAGTAGTGAGTTGCAAAACCTGACTTGTACTATTTCCAATGTGTAGAGTGTAAGATAGACAAGAGGGGCGTTTTATGCCTAAAGGCAAGAGAGATAGCGAAAGCTCGGACCATGACCTTTCATTTTCACAGAAGGTAGGATTTCCTCTTGTACCCGAGAGAGCTTCTGAAATCAAGTCTCTCAAAAAAGTAAGCTAGTGCATTCTTTGACATTGGACGGGAAGGGTTCCTCACAAAAAACCAGCGATGGCTAGCAATCCGTCTAATCTTTTCGGTCCTCTGAAGGTAATATTGTAGGGCTCTCACCTGACAAAGAAGCCTCTTCTCCTCTGGTCAAGGATATCCATAAAGCTTTTAGTGGTGAAAGAGGAAGGCCAAGGATCAGAAGGGTTTTTATTCTTGCCAAGGAATCCGAGAGAGAGAGAGAGAGAGAGAAGACTGCATCTCCTTGAGCAAAACCAACTCTTTTCTTGATCGCCTGAAGGTCACTGACACGTTTGGCAGTGGCCAAAACAACAAGAAAGAGAATCTTCTTAGTAAAATCCTGCAGAGAGATGGAGCGCAGGGGTTTGAAAGCTGTCCTGAAAGCCACTTTAAAACTATACCAAGTTTCCAAGAGATTATTAGACTTCCTTTGCTTAGCTGTATCAAAGGATTTAATGAGGTCATTGAGATCTTGGTTAGAGGAAAGATCCATAACCTCTATGTTTGAAGACTAAGCTCGAACATAGCCTATAGTGCCCCTTGATGGTGGAGGACGATAACTTCCTGGAAGACCTCAGGTAAAGGAAAAAGTCTGCTATCTAGCTTACAAACGTCTCATACTTTCCATCAACTGCACCACCCTTGGAAGATTGTCCATTTGAATTGACAGACGCTGATGGACAACTGATGTCTATACATATCTGGCAATAGCAGGCACAAACTATCTTTGAAAAGCCCTTTGCTCTGATGAGACTCCATACAGTTTGAATCCGTTACAGCCAGAGTGGACAACCCTCAGGTGGAACCTGAAGAAGGGGGCTGTTTGGAGAAGCGATTGCTTTTGAGGTAGAAGTCTTGGGAAGCCCACTAGGAAATGAAGATCTAGTGTCTCAGAGGAGTTCAGATGGGCTTTGACATTACTTTTTGTATAAGGGATGATATTTCAAGAACTATTTCAAGTTCCAACCACGGTACAGCTTCTGTATTTCCCGATCATGAGTACTAATGCCATAACTGCTGCTTTTGCTAGTGTATGACCTGATTTGTTCCACTTGATGATTAGAGCAAAGCAACGGCACAAGAAATTCTAAAGGGCTGTAAACAGGCCAAAAACAGAGGACCTTGAACTGTCCTCAAATACTTGTGGACTGGGACCTGAAAGTATGCATCCTTCAAGCCTTGGAATATTAAAAAGTTGCCTTCCAAATTGAGCAATAAACTAATTCTACTATCTCCATTCCGAAAGGAGTCTGCAGCAAGGAGGCCCTGCCAGCACACTCCTTGCAAGGAGCCTCAGGACAGCAAGCTAGATTTACAAAAGAACAACAATGATGAGGGTCAAATGGCAAGTAGGATATAAAGCAGCCACATGCACAAGCACGAAGTTGCATTCTTTGCATGGCCATTATAAGACAGATTTGTAGTAGAGCATATTATTTAGCAATATTGAAATCAAACAAATACTTATATGATGTGCAATACTTCAACAGACTTGCAGAGGATCACACAGCAAGACATCCACAAAGACAGCAGTCGAATAAAAACTTGTGTTACATTAAGTGAGTGAGGAATAACCCACCTCATCAACCTACCTCTAATTACCAACTTGTACCTAGCTTCAACAAGCAGTTCCTGCTCATGTTGACAAATACTTCTACAGAAAAGGTAAGTCTGTATTTCCATAAGAATAAATTAAGATTCAGACATAATGAACAACTGCTAAATACAAATCAATAATAGCTTCACAACCTACAACCTAGTCTAGAATCATGGCAACATACACAAAGGAAGTGTCTCTACTCAACACTGGCTTAAAAAAAAGTTATGGGTTACTAACCCATGAATGAGTGGTACCCAACCACTTCCCTACTTGCCATATACCTTGTTACAGTGTCAAAAGTTAAGTATATCTTAGTTTTACCAGACCACTGAGCTGATTAACAGCTCTCCTAGGGCTGGCCTAAAGGATTAGATATTTTTACGTGGCTAGAAACTAATTGGTTACCTAGCAACGGGACCTAAGGCTTATTGTGAGATCTGAACCACATTGTATGGAGAAATGAATTTCTATCACCAGAAATAAATTCCTTTGATTCTGCGGTGGCTGAGCCGAGAATCGAACTTCGTAACCACCGGATTGGTAACCAGTGCAAAATCACTCAACCAACGAGGAACTTGTTACAGTATCAATTATTCTGACTTGCAATAAGAATGTACTTCAACATTCAAGACAATGGCTAGAAACAAGTTAGTTACCTAGCAACGGACCTACATCTTATTATGGGATCCGCGAACCACATTATATTGAGAAATGAATTTCTATCACCAGAAATAAATTCCTCTGATTCCGCAATGGCCGAGCTGAGAATCGAACTTCGGGCTACCGGATTGGTATTGGTAGCCGAGCGCGAAATCCACTCGACCAACAAGGAACTTGTTACAATGCCAATGACTATTTTAACTTACAATAAGAATGTACTTCAACATTCAAGACAATGGTGTGAACTAACAGAAACATTTCGAATGGTGTAAAACACCATTTGTGGGTTATTTGGCAACATTTCTGGTTCTTGTTGGAAGATGCATTACATTACAATCCATACAATCCAAATTAACCATGCCAGTGTTGTTGACACAATTATCAGGCAAGGTTAGGGGGATCAAACTGGTCAGTTAGAGGACTGGCCTCAAGTTTAGGCAAGGACTTTTCTCAGTAAAGTACTTGCTTAAATTTCAACCAGGGTATTCTAGGGCATAGCACTCCAGGTCAAGTAGGCTTAGGAAGCAGCACCGTAGATAAGGATGTCATTTGTCTAAGGTGTATCCCTAGTTGGATTTTAGTTGGGTAACCCCCACTTCCCAAGTCAGTGAGAAGCAGACCCTATGTTAGGATCGATAGATTACCTGAATTTTTAATATTTTCTTGCTTTTTACCATGCTGTTTTCTTCATCTGGATTTGTTGAGATTACAGACATGAACAATGTATTCTCACTGCCGGTCCCTTCACATTCTGGGCATATTTCACCAGCATTTAACATTTCCTCACTTTCCATAATTATTGGATAGTGGCACACTCTAGAACTTCGTGGATATTGCGTTGAAAAAATAAAGTGGATAATCCGTTGAAAAATAAAGTGGATAATCCGTTGAAAAATAAAGTAGAAATGCAGCTCATGGGAAGTTTTTTTGGGGGTAGGGGGGGGTTGGCCTGCAGGTCTGTGACAAAATGCAACTGTAATCATCATGTTCTAGCCTAGGCTACATGATATTCCACATGCAACATCATGGCCAAGTAGTAATTCTATTTGAATTCTACCCTAATCTAACCTGAGTTTTACATTTAACACTATAAGATATTCAGATGTTGTATGCATCACTTCAGAAAGGGTAGCCCATCAAAAATCTTTCACGATAACGAAGTTGGGATGCTGTGGTGGAAGGGTACAAAATGCAAAAACAGTTGGATTGTGCAGACAGTGCAACCCAAATAACTGATGAATTTTTACAATAAACTATATATACACGATAAGACAAAGCAATGGGTATTTATATAATTAAACCTACTGAAAACTATGGGGTTGCTCCGCATAGGTTATACTACCTTCGAAATTAGGATCGTGTCAAGATTAGCGAACCCACTATTTTTCAAGATAATATTATATCACTTTGATTTATATATATATAGTATACATATATACATATTTATACTATATGTATATATATAATATTACGAATTTATATATCCACACATTAAGCTACTGTCATTTAACATCTAATTCGCTCTAATTCGGGATTAATATCTTTTCACATATTTTAACTGAAGGGGAATTTTTTAGTAGATATGACATTCATCGGCCCATTTCTTATCAACTAAAAAAATTCCTCTTTGGTTAACATATATGAAAATGAATTAATTCCAAGGTAGTTTACATAGTTTTTATTACACCCAAAGCATTAAAAGTAAGGTTTTCTTATGATTTTTATAATTTTCCGGCTACGACGAAATTCAGCTTAGGACCACGTCTCAAGAACGGAACCCCGGAACCCCCGTCTTAAGCCGGGGACTGTCTGGTATATAAGTAAATATATAGTAGGTAAACCAAAGTGGTATGTAGGTATAATGGTCTTGAAAAATAGTGGGTTGCTAATCTTGACATGATCCAGAAATTTACTTTCTGTACCTACTAGGTATAGGCTAGGTAGTGTTTAGTAGATTATCAAGAATTGACCACTTATGTTTTGGCAGTCGACTGTAATTAACCTTAGAACCGATATATTTTTTATATGATGGAGGAAAGGAAAGACCAGCCTGTCATGTTGTTGTTATGGAATGATTCCACGCATGGGCAAATCATTAGGGAGCCATATGTTCAAGAAGGAATGCCGGAAACCTATAGTAGTAATAAAGGAACTAGGTAGTACGTATTGGGCTATTACCTAACCTAACTTAGTAAGCCGTGCTACTTAGCAGAGGGCTCTGCACCCCCAGACTTCCCAGTGAAGGATACCACTTTTTAAAGTAAATCTAGCTACCTACTAATAACTCCCGCGACTGGGTGCTGGGCCTAGTACTAAACACGTGAAATACACTGGACGGCCAATCTCTAGTGGCTATCACATTCACGGGATGTTCCGTGCAGTCCATGCGGAGTTATTGCCTTGAATTACCTACCTAGTAGCTAGTAGTACCATACGACATACTAGAAGTATCAGTTCTGAGGTTATAGCTAGGTAGTACTAGTAATTATAGTACGCTAGCTACACATTCGGCAACTACTACTACCTACAATCGAAACAGACAAAAAAAATAACAGCAAATTCTTGTGGTAGATCTACCTTCTACATACCTAAGCTACCAAAATACTAGCTATCCTACCTAGCTAGTTATTCTAGTTAGCTAATTAGCTAGCCTAGGTGGTAGCAGAACACTGCATATGCGTGGTTGATCTATTTTAACACAGTACACTAAGTACCTAGCATGTTGACACGAATTTTAGCGTTTATGGATGTCAGTAAGTTGACTACTCAGAGGCTGGGGTAGCCCTACTATTCCGTCAACTAACTGTAGGTAGCAGCGTTGCCGAAATGCCGAATGTTTCCAAATTTTCCCCCGATTTGCCGAGAAAAAACTCTACAGGCGGAGAAGCAGACCTTCAATGCCGAGAAGAAAATCGGCTTCCTTTTGTTCATGCCGAGAAAAACTCGGCATTCTTCGAGGGGATTGATTTATCGTCTCAAATAAATTTAAATACTTTTTTTTTAATTAGTTAATGTCTTTTTATGTAAGCTTGGGTATAAAATGATTATTACTACATTATTATTCATAATATATGTGTAAATGATTCTTTAAGAGATTCCACTTAATAAGCATAGAAAACGTTCAACCCTCCAGTGACGGTAAGGAACCCTTATAATTGTGTAAAACATGAAACCGAATAGTGTTAGCAGTTAAATACCCATGATATCATGTCTTAGTATATTATGTATGATTAGGAATGTAATTCAAACTACAAGAAAAAAAATCAAACTGTAGATCAAAACTAGCACGATTGAAATAGCTGTAACTTTTGTAATTATAATGTTATTGATTTAATGAGTTACATGGTTGTAAAGTAATTGTAAGATATTTGATATTGTTTCCATTCATAGGATTGTAATTTGATGATAAGACATGTGATTACATTATAACTGACATGAACCATGTATTACGAGTGGCGTAATTACTCTATCCAGGAGCTAGGCTTCATTATTGGGGGGGGGGGGGGGGTCGGGGGGGGGGCTTCAAAGAAATGAGCATAAAACAGGATATAAAATCTGGAATTAGTAAAATATATTCTCAAAACATATATACCCTGAGTATATGAAGAAAAAATAATAATTTTTTTGTTTTTATTTATATAGCCTATATGTTCTATAAAGTTGATTTATAAAACTGAGTAGGTTACTATCTACCTATATTTTGTGTGTAATTTCTATGTTTTATAAAGTTATCTATAAAAACTTAATATGTATATATCATTGTTGTTTTGGTGTAATTGTGTATATACATAGCTAATATAATACTTTTGTTGAATGATGATGAATATAAATGATGATGAATATAAAGTACCCTGGCCATAAAATGAATTCCGTTTTCTATAAGATGCCGATTTAGTATGCAGAGCTATCGGCAACGCTGCTAGGTAGTAATAAGTAGTAACCTACTACTACTAGGTACGGAGACTCCTAGGTGCTTACTAGGTTGCTAGTCTGTCTACGTTTCTACAGAAATTAAGTAGGTACCTAGTAGGTAGTACAGTGCACTAGCCTGTGCTATGAGACATGGGGTGCAATAACTCATAAATAAACAAAGGGAAAGAGTAATTATGGAAGTCAACTCGGAGGAAATAAAGAACGCAAGGTAGAAATTAGTCAATGGTCATAAGTAACCCAACTCGTGTAGACCACCTATAGCCTAGCCTAGTAGTAGTAGTAGTTACGCAGCTACAAAAGCTCGTGTAATTTTAAACGAAATACAAAAAATAACAGACTAGGAGAACTGGGGATATAGGCGGACGATGCTAATAAAAGCCATGTTTCCAGCGAGTGGCGTTGATATTAAAATATTACCTTAACAGAAGGGTAAGAGTATTAAATGCCAAATGGAGGAAACGACAGGTCAAAGAAGAAGAATGATGTACAGCTTTAGGCCAGCTAGCTAGCAGACGTTTTTTATCATTCTATTAGAAGCGAAGGAATTTTGAGAAACAAGTGAAATTATGTTTGACAGGTAAAAGGAATGATAATATGTTGAACATAAAAAAACAAAAAACAAGTAAAATATGTGTCAAAGTTCCTTCGGCGTATCGAGTTTTCTGTATACAGCGTATAATCATGACCACCGAAAATTGATCTATCTCTCGGTGGTCTCGTTATAATGCCGTATGGCAAGGTCAATAAAAGACAATGGCTGTATGAGCCACTGCCCATGAAATCTAAACTACGGCCTGGTGATGACCTGTCTTATATCGTTGGCCAGGTGCCGATTATGCTAATTTTAACCGTAAAAAAAAGTACTGAGGCAAGAGGGCTGAAAATTGGTTATTGGGTGCTTGGATGATCGAAGAATGGGTGATCAACATACCATGATACCAATTTGCAGCCTTCTAGCCTCAGTAGTTTTCAAGATCTGGGGCATAAGGACAGAGCCATCTCAATAGTCTTTTGCAAGAAACTAAAAGCTAAGTTTGGATTTTACGCATTTTTTCTTTTTTTTTTTATGGGCGGCTTTTAAAAAAGTTATATAAAGCTCTATAAAAAACTAGCCGTTCTCGCATTATAATGCGCCCGCAACTGTGTTGTGTACGGAGCAAGGAAAACTGTGAAGCTTGAGATTGCAGAAGGTAACGCCGAAATTTTTTCTATCCAAGAAGTTAATAATAAGGATAAAGATCGGAAAATAACAGTAGAGACCATAAATCTGCTACAAAAACTGTGTGTGTAAGGTTAGCAATAAGTGTTATGATTCATGTTAACTTCCCAATCGCTGGTTGTTATAGCTACATTGTACAACAATACCTCACGGATAACGAAAGACGCTGTCATCGATGGGAACTTAAAACTAAGTTCATGATTAAAAGACCAGAAAGTCATTAACGTTAATTTTCAGTAATAATACTAAGATTACGAGAGTGTTTGAGTTTGACAAAGGCATGAGATTTAAAGGGTCCAACTTGTTTGTTTACAAATAATTATTTTAAGTGCTAGGTAGTTGTATTGTTTACCGGAAGTTTAGTGGTCTTGGAATGGACGCAAACATTCAAAATTAGAAAAGTAGGTGACGTGAACATCGAAATATGGGATAACAAGCTAAAATTGTGGTAGATAAGAGGATGGATTATACTTCGTTCGTAAAAAAAAAAAACAAAAAAAAAGGAATTACTGTCATGTGTGTTTAATTTTTAATTTTTATGTTACAAAAAACACTTTCCAGTGTCCACTAGCTCGACGAGCAGAGTAGGCCTGGTGTGCCAGTAGTAGTATGCGATAATTGACTTTGAGACGGCTCCCTTGCTCGTTTTATTCCACCTTTGTGTTAGTTTGTTTTTTGTCTCTGTAATACATAATCCTTTTACATATTCTTTCCTTTTTAATTTCCCCCCCTTCACCAGATCCGTAATAAAAGTGTAGTAGCTATCAATTCCTCTTTATTTTCTCATTATATGCTGGGAAGTATAGTGAGAAATTTTTTATTTTTTATTATCTTTTTTAGCCTGTTCCTACCATTTAATTCTAGCGTGCCAAGTCTAGCCCTACCGATCCTCATTGTTTTCTGTGTTAACAATACCAGATTTCTTCTCTTGTGTTTTCTTTAAATTTTCTGTAGCTTTTTAATGTTGTTTTGTCATTCATTTCTCTCTGCCATTCTTGTATGTCCCAGATATTTTTTATTTCTTTTAAATGCTTACCTTTAAGCGATGTTTAATTCTTTCATTTACTGTTTTACTTGCAGAATCCAAGGGGTTTTCGTATTGATCCATGGTTATCTCGTATAGGAGCCTATTTCCCCCACTCTCAAGTGTATGTTTCAGACAGAATAGTTTATTCTTCATATCTCTTGATTGGCAGGAAGGGGTCCCTATTTCGGATCTTAACGCACAACTTCCTGTATAACTTGGTGCTTTCAGAATTGGTTATAATATTTGATAGACTACTGTTTGTAGTTCATTTATGGTTTTCTTGTCGAAATGTTGGAGTGCGCCGGAAATGTAAGGTAAAATTGTGATTTGTTTCATCGCTGACTGTAAACGACTACTCACCTGCAAGTGCAGAGATCTGGGAGTTGATGAACTGCAGTTCTTTGAAGAGCGTAACTCATTATAGCCGCAAGTTGCACCAGCCAGCTGTTGCTCGAAATTACTGTTAAGCGTGACTATACTACAGTAAGGACAAATTACAGGTGAACACTGGCGACGAAGTGAGTGAACTTAGAAGCAGTGGAGGCACCGACCACTCAGAATTGTAAGATAAGTTATATACAACATTTTCAAGCCAAAAGAGATATTGCAATATTTTAATAATTAAATCTTAAGGATAAACTACCTTCAGACCTTTTTCTCTGGCATCACCTACTACGGATATTTACAAGTGTGACGTCCTTGGCGCCAGCTTTATTGGCCTGTCAAAGCGGTCAGTCCCAGATAAGATCTTCCGAAATTATGACATTTCTCCTCGTACTGGTTGCTTGCTGGCCAAGCCAACCAGATCGCCGATTTTACAACAAATAGAGGAACGTAATACAGGTAGATTAGAAAATTTTAGTGTTCTTGGTACTTTGGGAGAAGAATCATTACTGAGAATCTCTGAGTTCATAGATATTTTTTTTAGGAAACCAGATCTTAACCTTGACAATTCATCTACTCCCTGCTTTTTATATAAATCGATCAATACTTCATCCATAGTGTAAACTTTCTATCTTTGTCTTCCCACCAATTTATTTATAATATTCTATTGTAATTCTCTTTAAAAGTTTTATCATTTATTTTATTGTTGCTACTTTTTCTCACTTTTGTCATCCAATAATGATAGTGTAATCTTTTAACTACTAAATACGGTCAGGTCTATTTTAGGCTTGTTATGAAGAAACAACGAACCGCGTCGCAAATGAAATGTTTGTGGTACCTAACCTGCGCTCTTCTTTTCCTACTGAGACTGAGATTTTCAAAAAACATTTTATATATATATATATGTATATATATATATATATATATATATATATATATATATATATATATATATATACATATATATATATATATTACATTATATATATTATATATATATATATATCTATATATATATATATATATGTGTGTGTTTGTGTGTGTGTGTGTGTGTGTGTGTGTGTGGGTGTGTGTGTGTGTGTGTGTGTGTATTAACAGTGCAACAAGAAAGCAGCATTGGTTTCACTCACGGAATCATGGAAAGGGAAAGTAGCCTTGTGTAAGACTACGTGTCAACGCCGGTAGTTTTTTTTTTTTTTTTTTTTTTTTACCGTCAAGGTAATCCTCTTAATATCTTGGTGAAAAACAGTTTAGGATTGGCGTTGTGAGAAACGGGTAGTATTCGGCAGGCGTCCATGTTAAGTTCCAAGATCATGACGTAAAGCATTGTGTGTTTACATTTCCAAGGATTCGACGTTGTACAGTAAGTTCCAGAAGTGAAGCGACAAATCTCAGAATTGATCGTACTTCTTTAGAAACTAGTGGGGTTGCCAGTTAATATATTTTATTCCAATTATTGTCATCCTCTTATCAGATATACGTATCAGTGATTTAACTGTATAAGCACAGAAAGTATTTCCCCAGTGAATGATCAATATTGGTTCAATAATTGTTTGTTTGAAAAAAAATAAAAATCCCCATAGAAACATCTGCGGCTCTCAATGTGTGATATCAAGTGTTCACCATAGAGTGGCAGCAGGAACCGAGTGCATAAGCATTGGCCTAATATTTGTAAATTAACTTTCTTCTTCTATAGCGTTATATCGAAAGTTATTACGTTTTCTTTTGATAAAGCACAGAAAAGTTTAGTATCTGATTAAATGAAAGATAAATAAGACACAAGTTGGTGAAAAAAAAAAAAAAACGAAATCCAAGTTATAGCGCTGTTTAGCATTGGTTACATGGTTAGCGCCTTGTCAAGAATCAAGGAAATATATTTCCCAGCTTGTTAGTTAATAATTTCATCGAATTTCTCAATTGTGCAAATTTTTGCACGTGGAATTACGTTCAGGGTCGCACCAAACAAGTATTTTCGTAGGTTTCCACCTTTTTTTTCCACTGCATAAATGAGACTATTCTTGTCCATACGATCCGGAGTGTGAATAGCTTGGCGAGTACTATTTTATTTCGAGTATCTCCTTTTATGCTCTCTCTCTCTCTCTCTCTCTCTCTCTCTCTCTCTCTCTCTCTCTCTCTCTCTCTCTCTCTCTCTCTCTCTCTCTCTCAGGTCCTTTTTTATCTAGTCAGGAATAACCCAGAGTTCTGTTTTTAAGAAGATTCAAAGCACTAAGGCCTATTGGTCATGCTCGGGTGCTTCTTTACATTATATATAAATGTGTGTGTATATATATATATATATATATATATATATATATATATATATCCCAAAAAACTCATAAATTTCTGTTATACAATAATGCTTGACTGGATTGAACTGATTACTGGTTGTCCGTGGAAATATGAATTTGGGTGATATCACTCTTATGATACGCCCACCTACGCAAATTCAGTCTTAAATTTCACGGTTGGGATATGATTCGAAGATTGAGGTAAAAGGTTGGAGTGAAAAAGGTGGAGTTAGTATTGTGGGTAGAGCTAGAGGGGGGGGGAGAGGGGTGGTTGAAGTCTGTCTGTCGTCTCCCTACTTAACCAGATGGTGATATTTACGGGTGTTCTGGTTTGCTTGCGAACCGTCTTTCTTATTTTTGTATAGCGAGTCTATTTCCCAGGCAAGAACAGGTCCTGGTATCGGTCCTGAAGGTTCTCTCTTTGCTTAAATAACAGACAGTGGCCCTGCATTGTAAGCCTTGCAATGCCCGGAACTAGGCCTAGTCACCTGAGGTACCGCAGCAGTTAGAGCCTTTCTCGAAGATGGTGTTTTATGCTCGTCCTAGAATCTAGAATCAGAACTATAACAACCACACCCAACTTCTCTATTGAATCTAGTGCATTCATGGTTGATTATGTTTAATGTTTTATACATTGGTAATGTTGGTAATCCTGTATTGAACGAGAATTTCAAATTGTTTCGTTTCTATAGTTTGAAGTAATTGCTATCCTTTAAAAAATAATTACTATTACCGTAATTTTTTCTTATGATTGTTATAAATATCATAGATTTTATATTTGTGCATCATATGTTAGCTGTATTTTGCTTGCATAGAGCTTTCACTTGTAGAAAAAAGAAATATTTTTCAACTACGAGTTGTAGTTGCCAGTTAGTGAATTTCGAACGAAATTCTCTGAAATTAGTCGCTTCAGTTTTGGTTGGAACGTTGCTGGTACGTGCAATACTTCTTTCGCAAGCCACTTTTCAGACGCCTTGCAAAATCATTTCGGAGTTTACAAAAGAATTCTTGGCCTATAGCAAACTTTGGTTGCCCGGAGTTATCACTGTAAGAATATCACGCGCCTCGTTGTTCTCTGACTAACTGTGAACTTGAATCAATCATTATTTCTTAGTTTATCTTATAGGTAGATATACCATTCTTTCCTTATTCTTTGCATTTTCGGGGTGGGGGGGGGGCAGACTTCAAGCGACTTTTCATCTTATCAGACATAGGCTGATATAAATCTTCGTACAAAGATCTTTCCCAAATACTCAATTTCCCTTGACAAAACAAAAAAATTAATTAACTTTATGATAATTATGATAGATTCTTCATGACAATCTTCTTTTGACCTTATTAATCCCCTGTATAGCAGGATCGGCCCGCTCCTCATAACAATAATGAATGCAATTTTTATGCTGGACCTGGTTTGTTTTATCTTATCGTTGTGAAGGGATGTCACAAAGAAACCGCCTTTTATCATTATTTGCCTTTGATAACAGATGTCATTCTATACGTTCGTTCAGTACAGTCGCTCTTTATTAAAACCAGGCTAGTCAATTGGTTTTCTTCCCCTTCGCGAAACGGTGCACAGAAAGGATAAATAATCTAAGTCATGGACCTTGTTGTTATATGTCATCGTATTTGAGAAAGAAGCCTGAAAAATAAATGGAACGTAAGACGAATAATTTTTGGGGTTAATGTCGTTTCATTCGCAGCACCGTCTCAGATGCGGGAAGTTACATTATTAATTAAGTATATAAAAACTAAACTGTTCTTCAACCATGATCCATTGTATATACCTTGCCAACCACAACGTAACGCACTGGGTGAAGGCTGCCTTCGGTGATGCAACTGTGCCTCCGTCTTCCAAGGTAACCTCGAGTCTACTTCTAGCCCAGGGAAAGTAAGCACAGAAGAACTTATTTAAACGAAGCGACCAATTACTACAAAACTGGGTGCGATACGGCAAACATTTCAAGTTTAATTACAAAAAATTCTAGACTGTATAGTAAGTTGAGAACGATAAGAGGAGCTAACTCTTTAGGGAGACCGATCAGACGGCTGTTAATGTATAGAAGAGTGAAAATTTGACCGTACATCGAATCCGTGTACAAAACAGATATTTAAAGAAATGCATTATGCTTTAATTTCTCATCATATCGTAGGCATTTAATTTGTTTTAAGTCGTGATTCATCATTGGCATACATTGTCATTAACGAAGTCAGTTACGCTTTCATCACCAAATGGCCTTGTTGAGCAGCTGATTACGGTGTAACCGCTGATGTTAGTGTCCGATGACGATGAGTTTCTCTCTTTCAAGCTTCGCTGGATGCAGAAATTTATTTCTAAAAATTATAAATAAATAAATGCAGTGTAGCTTACTATTCTTGAGACGAAAGATCGACATACTATATCTTGGAAAAATTTTATATAAAATGTCATTACTGTGCATCAATTTATTTTACTCTTTCATTCTAAATTTATATCTTAAACAATTAATAAAGCAACGAAATCCCAGAATATGATTTGTGAAAAAATGCCGATTCCAGCAAAGCAGGGTTTAATTATAAATGGGCGAGTTAGCGAGACCTCGTGTAGATTCCCATCCCATCACCCCTCCACATTTATTATTATTATTTTTTCATATTATCCTTGAATTATATTTCTTTCACGATAAGTACTATATATGAAAAATAACTACAATTATTATAGATAAATACTTAATATCCGAAAAGCAATTATACAAATATTTACACTTTCGACTCAATGGCATTCAGCCTTAAATTTTGGCTTTAAAAGGCATTTTCATAGCTTTGCACTTCTTGACCCAAAGCCAAGATAATAGCCTCGGTTAGACCAACAGTCCTGTCGGGGTAGAAAAATTGATCTATGACTTCTCCCCAGCGCCTCAATGGCGTGGTCGATATGGTGTTGGCGGACCACCTCGGTGGCCGCGAGTTCGATTCTCGGACATTCCATTGAGGTGCGAGAGATGCGTATTTCTTGTGATAGAAGTTCACTCTCGACGTGATTCGGAAGTTACGTAAAGCCATTGTTCCTGTTGCTGAATAACCACTGGTTTCATGCACCGTAAAAACACCACACAAACAAAAATTACTTCTCCCATGATGCTCAGCAGCTCAGCGCGCATTGTAAACAAACAGACGACATAAACGGATGGCTATGAACATTGTGTTTTTAGGAACAGGAACGTTGCTTGAATATGATGTTTTAGTAAATTCTACCATATTAGTTAGGTCAATCAGATTTAATTTAAAATGTTTTAAGTCTTTTCATTATTGTAAGCAGATGGTCAAAATGGAGTGTTGTGTTGACTCTGAGTAAAAACAAGAACGGTGAAATAAAAAGAAAAAAAATCGCTTGTGCGGATTTGATGATAAGAGAAACTAGAATATCAATACAAAACCCTAAACCATTATTACATTAATTTGGTGTGTGACGGAGCAGGTTGCTGGCTGTGACCACACCCCGACCCTTCAGGGTAAACCAGTGTAACATGGTAGGTTTGGTTGAAGCAATAGTAAACGCCGATGTAGTCACAAGTGTAATGCGCCGATTTCATTGTTGCTTGTTACAACAGGTTACGTCTAAGGGAGGTTATCAGAAGTGCATATTTCTTCTAATGTAGATGACAGCTCAGTATGATCTAGAGCTCGTGATGTCAGCGGTCTCAGCCCCTCTATTGCTTTGATGTAGAACCTATCGCTTCAATAGTTGTTGAAGGCTGGTATGTGGAATTGTCAAGACCACTATGGGGGGATTGATGAATTGGTTGCATTTGACAACATTTTCAAGAGAGAGAGAGAGAGAGAGAGAGAGAGAGAGAGATTAGAGAGAGAGAGAGAGAGAGAGAGAGAGCTTAATTTTAGGGAGGGTGTGTTAATGCAGGGTGGCATTTGGACAGCTTTTACTGCCTAACCCGGTATCATATTCAAAAGGATTTATGTTTTACATTGTCTTTTACAAGTCACATTATCAGACGCAAATTTCCCTTAAAGGATCCATTACAACAGCTCTGGTTTCCTAAAAACATACTCGGTAGAGCATCTCCCCCACCTTCGAAATATTTCTAAGAATAGTACTAGCCGAGGGCAAAATGGAAAGGTGTCACAGATTTCCTAAACTGAAGCTTCATTAAGGAAGAAGAAACATGTAATGAAATAAGAAGAAAAAATGTGCCTAGTCTAAAGTGACAGAGAAAGGAAACAGGGGAGCCTAAAACCTCTAAAAACCTACAGTGGAAGATTATTAAAGTAAATGATCAGGGAATGGGAAATAAGTTTGATTCAGCGTAATATGCCACTTTAGTTTTATGTCTCAACTGTAGGTAACAGCATTAATTGATAACTAATTTTGGAACATAGATGGAAGACTATCCAGATGGGTTTCATAGGCCTGCTTGTTATGAATTATGAATTACATGAACACAACGTATGAAGACGTTCCATCATCATCATCATCATCATCATCAATGCCTGAGCCTCTTGATTCAGTAAATTAACTTATTTTACAAAAAAAGGCAAATTAGCACTAATATTCGTCTATGTAGTTGACTTAGATGATGATTTGCGAATCTGAATTCACAAGAACCATCTGAATCTTTACCAAAGTAAAAATTTCACAAATGCCACTAGAGTACATTGTTATCCTCTGGTTTTTATCTCTCAGCGCCTTCTTTCACAAGTCCGGTGAAAGAACTGCGAGAAAAGGTCCTTCAGCTGCAAGGTGCTATATTAATTAAGTATTATGCCGATAGATTGATTTCTTGTTCAGTACTTGCTGATCCACTCTACAACATAACGTCGCTCTCTGGTCTGCAAGGGAGAATAACCTTCATTTCTATTCAAACATGTCGTCTATAAGGTATTCTTTTCCATTGTGCTTTATTTAACGTTCCCACGGTCTCTTATTTCTGCACCGTGTATCTTGCCTAGAGATATGTCGGGTAAGTTTCCAATCTCTTTTCGAAGATAACATTCTTGCTCATTCACATGCCTAGTAGGCTAGTGAAAAATGTCAACAGACACGAGTTCGCAACACTGCAGTAAATATACTCAATCTATATTGACTGAGTCACTGAGCAAAGATGATCATTGAACCCCAGGGGAAAAAAACGTAAAAATAAGATCGGGGAAACAGTTTACGTAATACAAGAGATATAAGCAGGGCGAAAGCACCACATACTCATTCAAGATTTGAAATGTTATATGATGCAACTATGGATTTATCGCGTATTTGTTATATCATCAGCAAGAGCTTAAATCGAATTATTATTATTTCTGGGACATACTTGAGTAATATTTAATCAAAGTGGTACATATAGCTATAATAATAACTGAAGTTCGCAAATGGTATAGCTATAATAATAAATGAAGTTCGCTTTTGTATCTACGTGAAAGCTTCTTAAGCAGCAATCTATTTCTGATTCACTTATTCATGAAGCATAACGTGAAAATAGGATGCTGCAAATAATTGCAGTGAGAAAACTGTTTCTATTTTTGTCTTTTAAATGTTTTAAACGTCTCTGTCGTGAACATTTTTTAATCTAAAAATATTGTGCTTCTGCAAGCGACAGACTGTATAAAATACTATAAGAAAAACTGTGTACTACAGTCTTTTATTGTTATATTGCAGTGCGAATATAAAGCGCCGCCAATTAATGGGCAACACCGTCGTCCTTGGCTGTCACAGCGGTCACATAGAAGAAGATTCGGAAAGCTCAGTCGGCAGTCGGACGTCTTTAGAGATGGAAGGGAAAGCATTTCTTACCGAGGAAGCAAGTTATAAGGCTCTTCAAGACTACTACGATAAAAATGGCAAGGATATCAACATTCTTCAGATGTTCAAAGACGACCCAGGGAGGTTTGATAAATACAGGTGAGCTATACCTAGTTGTTAAAATTGAAGGTAAGTTGTAGTAGCTACCTAGTAATGCAGTACGTACTACTGTTATGCAATTCTATCTGATAATGTCAGCAGTCTGCCTTAATTTATTGGTATTGAAATTGAATGCTGTGTTTACATGTCTATAGAGTTGAGGGTTTATCATTTTCACATTTGCTTTAAAATGGATGTAGGGTGTGCCTGACCGGCACGTATCCCCGGTGCCCTTGTTTGACCTTGGAGACCTCCAGATTCTATGCTTGGTGGATTTGACAGCACGAAATTAGGTAATGTGAACGTTAGTTGAGGGAGGTCAGCAGTGCATGGAGCTGTTTACTACCTATTTGGCTTTTAGCTTTTCCCAATGGTACTATGGTATCTAATGACCTTGGCAGATTGTTTCAGGTGTCCTTAGGATGACACATGTTAAAGCCACCTGTGCCGGCTGGTCTATTGTCCAGTATTGACATTGTAGCTTAGGCTATCTATTATCGTAATAGGCTTTGTGATACAGACTTTCAAGCTGGTTTTAGATTTAAAGATTGTGATTTGATAGCCTGAAGAGGCTTGTCTTTCCAACTTTCTAGTTATGTGGATGACCTAGCTAGTAGTAGTAGTACTATAAGCGTTTTGACACCATTAAGGATAGACCAGCCAAATCAGCCATTATCATTTAGGCTAGTTATGTCCTCAGGATGATCTTTTTCGTTGAGTAATATAACCTAACCTGAAGTCTTCTGGTAAATTTCCACAAGAAAATAAAATTGTTTTTTCTCTGCAGTGTTTTTCTTCTGTGGAGTTTTTTCTCTGAGTGTTAGAGTGTTATTCTTCTCTGGAACCTTCGGGGGTAGATTCATATTACTATTCCGTGGCGGCCTAGACTATGGCAATTGCGGTTTTTCTATGCAGTTTTACCTCCTGAACAAGAATTTTAAGTAATGTATATGCGGACGACTGTAATTAACCCCCAGGGGCTCGTACTAAACATGGCAAAATACATTTGATGCCCCAATTCCTGGTGGCCTTCATATTCACGGGGACAAACGATGTGGAATGCTTATATAGAAATACCCCATAGGGATTTTGCCAGTGCTGTTCACTTAAGTTGGTTTGAGTTAAAGGCTCAGTCGTGGCAAGATAGATTTTCACTGATGAACAGCCGTACTTGGAAGGAGCGCATAGGTTTACCTATTAGGTAATAGTGTCATTAGCAAACTTTTTCTAGGATTCTGTATAATAGGTCCACAGTGACCTGACCTGTCCCTTGCCCATGCTGCGCATCATCAGCTGTTAGACACCGAAATTTATGTTAGATTACTAAGATGTTGGTGGACAGTGATGCGCTGATTATAGTAATTTAGGGCTTTATATTTATTATCAGTGAGTTGTATGTAGCCTGTGCTGCCATGACAGAAACTGAATGCCATCTTATAAATCTGAATGATAAGATCTTAAAAGAATTATGACACTATCATATTGAAAATTATTGTAGACAAGGAAATTGAATTATATTGTATTAAAAGTTTTTTTTATTGTTGTGCATCCTAAACTTATTGATATAAATGTGCAACTTTTCAAGGTTTTTGATATGTTAGGTGTTTTGATAAGGTTTACTATTAACCTGACAAGTTTTTGGCAATTTCCCTTGTACCCCCCTAAGTTGATTGGTGCTTGGTGATGTTAAAGTGTTCAGTATTCTAGCCAAATCTGTGGGAATTACTAATTTAAGTGTCAGTATCATTGGCATAGACAAAAATAGACTAAATAACATTTGATTTTATATACAGAATATGCTGTAATGGTGGCTGACATGGTGTATCTTTTTATTTCTTTTTTTTTCTTTAATCAGAATCTTATCTTAGTAAAGTTGGGCAAATTGTAGACATTTTGTGTAGAGTATAACTTGCTATTAGCTTAGAGGGGTCCTTAGTGGCATTTGGAAGTACTATGTTTAGAATTTTCATAGAAAAAGGAAAATACAATTGGCCTATGGTGTCTTAGAAATTACTTGGTTTGAGATGTTGCGCCATGCTTTGCTGATTTTAATATCTACTGAAAAATCTGTGTGAAAAAAATCTTTCGTGTATATCCAGTAGATTTTTAAAGCTTGTGCTAAGTATATCTTTATGAAAGATGGCAGTCACAAACATTATATATCTGTCCTTGTTAGTTTCATTGCTTCTCAGGTCAGTATTGGTAGAGATATATATGGTGGTAATTTGCATACAGTGCTTTATTTTTTTTTTCTCAATATTTAGCTTAATATCACTGTTAAAATATCAATTTTTAGTTTGCCTATGCATTACCTTTGTGGTGATAACAGACCATGAGTTAAGAATAAATATATATATATGAATGCAAAATTGTTTTTGTTCCGCACGGCATACAAACCTTCGGTCCTTTTACAATAGGAAGGTACTAGCGGCAGCTGGATAGGTCGTAAGCTTTCGAACAAGGGGTTCGGTAGTTAACTGCTTGTCCGACAGGCGCGCGCGCGCGACTGGGAGGTAAACAAATCACTTTTGCTTTCGGCCTCACAGCGAGTGGACGTGTGTGTTCGACGCTCTCTGCCCGCTTCTCGTCGTTTGCTTTCTTGAGTATATGGTTGTGTTTGTGTATGAAAGAATTCATTGTAAGTACAATCATTTCTCTCTTTTCATATTATTTGAAGTGTTATTGATTAATGATGGAATCTCCTCGCCTCACTACCCCCCAGGAGACTATGCCCGGTACCGAAGGGCGTAAATGCGGGAAGTTCGCTCTTTCCCGGAGATAGACCCTCATATTGTCCCGTGCTCGGTGTCTGGGGGCGCGAATGCACCCGAGCCGAGCCATGTGATGTTTTTGCAATAATTGGTCGGAGGCGCAGTGGACTTTGTATGAGGGCAGGAAGAAGCGAAGGCCCTGCAAAGGAGTCGTCGGAAAGCTCTCCCGCGACTCCTTTGGTGACGGACACTTCGTCTTCTTTCCTGCCGCCCGCTCAACTTCCAGTATCGCGCCTTCCCCTTCGGGGGGGGTTTCTAGGTCCTTCCTCCTCTCCTGACTTGTCGAGTGAGGAGGGCGCTAGATACCCTGACGTCGAGTTGTACTCTGGGTCCTCTATCCGTTCGTCTTCGCGCGAACGGGTAGAGGATCCCCCTAATCACCCGACTTTTGCCTCCTCAGGTGCGGTTGCCGCGAAGGATGACCTCGGACATGGTGTGGGCATCGTTGGGCTGCAGGGCGTGCCGAGTGTCCCGGGCTGCTCTACCATCTCGCTGGCTCCGTGGCGGTCACCCATGCTACGGTCACGACCACACCACGACCCTTACAACACCCGGCTACGCTTCACCTCCTCACCTGGTGTACACCCCGCACGCGGTCTCTGTGACACCCACTACATCGGTTGCAGGGGCCAGTCGCCGTACCATCGGGGGAGTGTGATGCCGCCACCTGGGTTTGCCGTGCTGCCGGCGACCGGACTTCGTGTGCCCGAAGAGCTCGCCCCTGGACCTCCCACCAACGGTACCTAGGATGTCTGTGCCGCTGGTCCGCCCATCTGGACCGCCTACACAGTCTGCCGTACCGCCGTACCTGCCCAGCTGCTGTCCACGGACGTGACGTTGACCACTGCTGCCGTTCTGTACCTGCTCCTGCTGTCTCTTCTGCCGTTCCTGTGATGCCTGCACCTGCTGATGTTGTTCTGTTCCTGGCGCCGCTGCTCCCGATGCTGATCTGTTCGGACAGGTGCGTCCGGGCCCTGTTGCTTCGGCAACAGCAGCCCCGGCTCCGCTCTGGATGACAGATCTGACATTGGTCCTGAGGAGGTTGACGAAGAAGAAGAAGAGAGGAGGGGGTGTCGTCGTCGTCTTCATCGTCTTCTTCGTCGTCGTCGTCGTCTGCCGCCTCTTCCCCTTCTTCTTCTAAGGCTCCCCTGCCGAAGAAGAAGAAGGTCGGCCTCCCCCCCCCCACCCCCCCTAAGAAGTCTCCTTCTGAAGAACCTCTAAGGGCCCTCCGTCTCGCTCTGGTGAGACGGGGGGGTGGGGTTCTTCCGCTGGTCACCCTGCCTCCTTCGGGGGCAGGACCCGTCTCTTCTTCCGCAAGGAAGAAGACTACGGGGACCAGAGGAGTGCCGGCTACACCGGCACTTCCTCACCTGCTGTCAGTGGTTCGGCCACAGCAGCAGGGTCCGTCTCGGCCTCTCGTTCGCGAGAGGTTACCGATTGTACGCGGGTACGCCTAACAGCGGCCGTACAGCAAGAACCAGACCTCTGAGTCCGCATCAGCGTCAGGTTCACGGCACGGAGCGGAAGACTGGATGACAGCCGCTCACTGCGACTCTCACCAGACCAGCTCTCGCTCTGACGCGGGCGAGCAGCTGGCTACCCGGGCGGCACGTGACGGTCCCATGACCGGCCACGGGCTGAGGCTGGGAAGAGGTCCCCCTCCGTTCCGCCGGCACCAGCCAACGGCTGGTACCAGCGAAAAACTTACGCACCGTGAGGATACGCACCGATCTACCGTGACAGTGGAGCTCCGCGGTCGCCTGACCGTCACTCTCACAGAGAGCGATCGGGTACGGCGACCAGCACCAGCTCCTCTGACACACGAGACCGGGCCGCTGTTCTCGGTCCAGCCGGTCTCCACAGCGAGAGGCTCGACTAGGTCTGCAGCTCGATCGCCACCGCGGGTTGGCGATCGCCTGCAGTCTTCCAAGCCCGCTGGTTCTGCCAGCGAGCGAGGAGGGAGCGTCAGGTCTGCCTCTCCCATACCTTCAACCTCCTCGGGTTTACACCGGGAGGGGCGAGGTATTGAGGAGTGATCGTGAGGGGTGCGCTCAGGATCCCACCACGTCGTCGTACGTACCAGGCACGGTTTCGGGCGGGCCGGCCAGGTCGTACGCACAGGTGGTTGGAGGAGACCGAGAGGGGTCTGTCGCTGTTCCTCCCCTTGAGGGAGGAGGGTCTCGGGAGATGCTCCTGTTTGAGGGGACTGACGTCCGACTCCGCAGGACGCAGTCACTCCTGAGATCCAGAGGAACTTTGCCGAGGTTATTGCGCTGATTCGTTCAGCACAACGACTCGCGGAAGGATCGCCTCACCACCATCCGAGCCCACGTCCCGGCTCGAGTCGTTCTGGGGCCCGAAGAGGGAACCCAGACCGACGGTGTTTTTGCCGCGTTCTGAGCTTGCGGACTCAGGGTGCTGGACCAGGTTGAATCGCTTGTCTCCGGACAAGACGGTTCGCTCAAGTCTGGCAGGTCGAGCAAGCTGCTTCACCATCCTCTGCTGCGACAGCGGCGTTTTTACGTGCCATCTGAAGACCCGATGCTCCCACACAGGTGAACCCGGAGTTAGCCAAGGCTGACTCCGGGTGTGTCTCTGCAGCAGCTCCTGTCCGAGAACCTGT
Organism: Macrobrachium nipponense; assembly: GCF_015104395.2. NCBI lineage: Eukaryota > Metazoa > Arthropoda > Malacostraca > Decapoda > Palaemonidae > Macrobrachium > Macrobrachium nipponense. The sequence continues at coordinate 98,268,619 of NC_087202.1, forward strand.
GGTTCTCGCAGCAAGAGGCACTCGGCCTGGAATCTACTGCCATGGCAGCTTTTTCCAGGCCGTCTCCTGGCTAGATCTGTGGTCCCTCACAGTATCTAAGGTCGCAGCCAACTCCGAGGGAATTTCTCCCGAAGATGACTCGGCCTTCAGGAGACTTTGCCAGTCTGGAGGAAGAGCCATCTCCTTCCTTGCCACCAGACGGTGAACCTGTGGGCCAACCTGGTACTCCGACGAAGGGACGCTGTCCTTACTCGGGTTTCCAGGGCGGCCGGGCTGGCGTGAAGCGGCGTTGGGACTTCGCAATGGACCTTTACGGAGTTCCACGTCTCTCTTCCCAGGAGATGGTGGACGCTGCGGTGGACAGACGGCGCACTGACGAAAGTGACCGTCTGGTTCACCAGGCAGTCTCGAAGGCTTCTGGGCAGCCTCGGACTGCGGCCAAGTCTAAGAGCTCGGCTAGCGCTTCCTCGGTGGCTAAGACGGTAGCTGCGTCGAAGCCCCGGGGAAAGACTCTGTCTTCTTCGACTTCTACCAAGGGGAGCCGTAACCAGCCCTCCTCCCAGCCCTCCTCCTCCCGTGGAGGCTCTGGGAAGAAGTCGAAGAAAGGGGGGAAACGCTAGGGACGGCGTTCCCCCTCACCTGCTGCCGGAAGTGGGGGGTGCTGGCCAGCCATTGGGCAACTTGGCAGCGCTACGGCGCCGAGACATGGATTGTAGATGTCCTTCGGAGGGATATACTATTACCCTTCGAATCTCGGCCACCCCTCACCTCCAACCCGGTCCAACAGCAGTCGTACGTTCCAGGGTCACGAAGGACGTAGCATTGAGACAGGAGATCAAGACATGCTGAGCAAGAGAGCTGTAGAAATCGTCACGGATCAGTCACCGGGTGGGCTTTTACAGTCGACTCTTCCTGGTGGAAAAGTCTACGGGAGGCTGGGCGCCCGGTGATAGATCTCTCTCCCCTGAACCGGTTTGTTCGCCAGACCCGGTTCACATGATGACGGCACGCTCAGTGCTCGACTCCATCAGGAGAACGATTTCATGCTTTCAGTGGACTTGAAGGATGCGTATTTCCAAATACCATTCATCAGTCCTCCAGAAAGTACCTCCGCTTCATCCTCGACGGACGGTGTACCAGTTCAGGGCACTTTGCTTCGGTCTCTCAACCGCCCCACAGGTGTTCACGCGAGTGTTCACTCTGGTGTCTGCTTGGGCCCATTCGCACGGGATACGTCTGATGAGGTATCTCGACGATTTTGGTTAGTCCTGGCGAGCTCCGCTCGCAGTTTGCTACAGGACAGGGATCGACTGCTCGAGTTCTGTCGCGATCTGGGGATCGTTGTGAACTTCGAAAAGTCCGATCTCGAGCCCAAGCAGAGGATGAAGTACCTGGGTATGCTGATCGACACGGTAGCAGGGCGAGTCTTCCCCGCAGACTCGCGGATCAGCAGATTCAGGGAGGCAGCCAACCAGTTGCCTGTCTCGGCAGGAACAGTAGCTCAGCGATGGCAAGTCGTGATCGGAACCCTGTACGTCACTCGAGAAGTTTAGTCCCTCACGGGCGTCTTCACCTGCGGTCTCTTCAGTGGAGACTAAAGGAGAGTTGGTCACAGGCGACGGATCCCCCAAGCTTTCCAGTGTCACTGACACAGGAGGTGAGGCAGGACCTAGTCTGGTGGCTGGACGACAGGAACCTCTTAAGAGAGTGCCTCTTGCGCACTCCCCCCCCCCCCCCCCGGACATGCAGCTGTTCTCAGACGCATCGACCGAGGGATGGGGCGCACAAAACCTGGAGGAGATTGCTGACTTCAGGAGTGTGGGACGAGAACGACAAGCACCTTCACATCAATGTACTGGAACTCAAGGCAGCGTTCCTCGCTCTCCAAGAGTTCCAGGACCGCTTGATGGGACACTCAGTGGTGTTGATGTGCGACAACACCACGGTGGTGGCCTACGTCAACAAACAGGGGTCCTAGTGTCTCTCCCGTTGTACCAGTTGACTCGGCAGGTGCACGAGTGGGCCGAGGCACACTCAATAGAGCTGTCGGCACGCTACATTCCAGGGAAGAGGAACGTAGTAGCAGACACGCTCAGCCGTCGGGATCAGGTGATAGGGACCGAATGGTCTCTACAACCAGGACGTGGCGGAAAGGCTCTTCGACCTGTGGGGCGACCAGTCGTGGATCTGTTCGCCACCCGGCACAACAGGAAGCTCCAGGTGTTCTTCTCGGCCGTGCCGGACCCATGGGCAGCTGCAGAGGACGCTCTTCAACACCCGTGACAACCTCTTCGTCTATGCCTTTCCCCCGGTTCAGCCTGATTCGCAAGGTGATCAGTCGAGCACTGGTCACCCCGAATCTCAGGATGATCCTGGTAGCTCCCAATGGCCACAGGCCATTTGGTATCCGGACCTGCTGGCTCTTCTCGCAGGAGAACCGAGAGAGATTCCCCCTTGGCACAACCTTCTCGCCCAGCCACACGTCGAGCCGGTACCACGAGCAGTCCAGTCCCTACGTCTTCACGGCTGGCTGTTATCCACCATCTCTTGCGAACGAGAGGCTTTTCTCGTAGCGCAGCAACAGAGATGGCTGGAAAACGTCCGTCAGTCCTCTGCAGCTGTGTACCAGGGGAAGTGGGCCGTCTTCTGTGGTGGTGTCGTAGACGGGGTCTATCTCCTCTCAGAGCCACTCTTCAGCAGGTAGCGGATTTCCTCGTTTTTCTTCGCCGAGAGAAGCTCCTCTCAGTCCCCACAGTCAAAGGATACAGAGCCCGCCTTGGCGCTCGTTCTGAAACTGAGGGGATTGGACATCTCGAACT